>NC_056449.1:6179776-6407276 GCF_018296145.1 Oncorhynchus tshawytscha
CTCCAGCTGATGAATGATGCCACAGGATCCGAACTCACATTCAAAAAAGACCCCACTGGTGCGAGTACAGAGATTTTCAAAATAAAACAAAACAAAATAATCCCGAATTCATTAAAGCCAGATCAGAGTTCTTCATCAATAATGGGGCATTTCAAATAAATAACACAGAGAGGAGTGATCCTGCTGAATATTGTTTTGAAACCTTTAATTCAGATACTTGGAGACCAGAGGAGTACCACTGATCATTGGAGGTCAGGATCTTAAAAAACTCACATCTATTTGCCAAATAAGAATATTCCAAAGAAGCCAAATGCAATTTATATTGAAAGATTGAACGTTGTCATGCATGATTTGTGAGGGACTGTGTCAAATTAATTATAAATCTATGAAAACATGTTTTGGGTGGGTTAAATACGCCTTTGAAGGCTTACATGCAGTAACCCTCATGTGTGGTCTACAGATTATCATGAGATACTCTACCTCAAGTGAGAAAAACCTCGAAACTTCCTTATTATTAGATTTGGGGCACCAGCTGTTGTTTACCAATACACACAGAACGCCACCTCTTGTCTTACCGGAGGCAGATGTTCTATCTTGCCATCGCAGCGTACATCCCGCCAGCTGTATGTTATCAATGTCGTCGTTCAGCCATGACTCTGTGAAACATGTGCTACTGCATATTTTAATGTCCCGTTGGTAGGATATTTGTTATATTGTAGCTCGTCTATTTTGTTATCCAATGATTGTACGTTGGCAAATGGGACTGATACTGTTACTGTTATTGTAACAAATTATATTATTCATTTTCCCATATTACTGTTTATATTTCATGAAATTCACTACTGAGGGTTTTGTACATTCTTTACCTAAATAAATAACCCAACAACTGTCTACATTTGTCATATTCTCTGTTACTGATTGAATGTTTAATTTATTGATACATTATTTTATTTTTTTACAAACTCTCTCAACAAGGTTATTGTGCAGTAGTAAAGGTTTGTCATTCACTGCAGAAATGTGTGATTGAAAGGATAGACCACTCGTGTGTCCTCTAAGGAAGACTGGTTCCTTTTTCGTTTTCCGTTCCTATTTGGCATCTAATGAACAAACCCAATTCATCACGGTTTGAGTTCCCAGGACGTGCTCTATAAGTTCAGTCCATTATGATTTATTGTTATTCTGTCTAGCTGCAACCCAAAAGGTATCAGTTACAACCGGTCGATGTCATCAATGAGTCACAAACAACCATTTTGGAAGCATTGGAATTTGAGTCTGCGTGTCCTCTCTGTTTCACTTTGTATTTCTCTCACCTGTCCTCCTCTCCCTCTCTCGCTATCTCGCTCTCTCACTCTCTCTCCTTCATGCATTTTTTTATAATGTCACAATCTTAGCTGGACTGAAAAATACAAGTTGTATTGTGAAGAAGGTAATGTGTTAGTTTCAGTGATGAAAAGCTTGTACAGTGATGTTAGAGCTGACAAAAGCGAAACAAGGTGTGATTTTCTCAGGCGCTAACATTTCTTTACACTTAAAAGTACACTCTTAGAGGTAGAAGCCTTCTGAATTCCATGTAGAACCCTCTGTAGAAAGGGAACAGTCGAAGAACCCTTTTAGGTTCTCGATATAACCTATTTGTCTGGGAGTGTAGACTCACATAGCACTTTTGTACAACTCTGATATTACACATCAAGAGACATGAATAAAGCCAGCCTGGCTGTTTATGTAGTGAACAAGTGAAACTTTGATGAGACTGTTCCTCTTTCCTCTGTGTCAGAACCTATTAATAATTTATTTTGCTTGTCAACAACTAAGTGAATTCTAATGATTGACGAGGACAGCTGGAGTGTCTGTCATACCACCTTTGCATAGGTTTTTGTTTATGTTGTAAATTGTCAAGTTATGGAAATTCAGCACTGAATGGAAAACAGAGGATTTTGTTACAGTACAGAATATCTTCATTTGTTAACTTGAGCCCTGTGGTGTGAAGAGACATGGAGGCTCTGTTTGGACTGTTGGTGATGTTAGCAGCAGTGTCTCGTGGTAAGAAGTTTCTTGATGTGTTGATTTCCCTCTTGTTTTACACATGCTATACAGTAAGGAGCCTTGTTAATATCATGTAGAACGTAAACCACGAGCTCAAAGCTCTTTGTGGTATACTACAGGCTACTCAGAATCACTTTTGTCAAATGAATAATGACTAATGACAGATACAGAGACAATATTCAAAACACTGCAAAAGACAGTTGTCTCGTTATTCATTGTCCTGTGATAATTATAACTGACTGAGGTACTGTTATGTTTCCTAATACCTTGATATCATTGGTTTGCTTACACCGTTGCTTGTATTCTCATCCATAAAATTAAACCTTAAAAATAGGACAGTGATAGTCACTACAGTGTCTATTTTCCTCTTGATTTTCAGGCATGGAGACCCCCTGTGATGCTACACTGGATGGAGCTCGGTGTTATGGAACTCTGGGAGGAACTGTCTTTCTCCAGCTGATACACGTTGTCAGTGGAGTACATGACATATCATTAAAAACCGAATCCAATGATGCTGCTAAAATTATACTCAAAATTAGAAACAAACACCCCAAAATAGTGAAAATCCACAAATCCATTGAAACCAGAGCACACTTCTTTATCAACAACGGGACGTTTAGGATAGATAACACAGAAAGGAATGATTCTGCTGAATATAGACTAGACACATTTAATGCAGATGGGAAAACATTAGGGAACAGGAAACTTCAACTGTTTATTGAAGGTACAGTAACTAGAAAACCTTTTCTCATATTGACAAATACTTATTATTAACTATAACTATCATAACTTGACTGCAAAAGCTTCTGTGGCCTTCCCTCTCTCTCTAAACCTCTCTCTCTCTCTCTCTCTCTCTCTCTCTCTCTCTCTCTCTCTCTCTCTCTCTCTCTCTCTCTCTCTCTCTCTCTCTCTCTCTCTCTCTCTCTCTCTCTCTCTCTCTCTCTCTCTCTCTCTCTCTCGAAGAAGAAGAAGAAGAAGAAGAAGTGTTGTTTTCTCATTTGTTTGTGCGAAAGTCTGCAGATGTCTTCAGATGTCGATTCTTCTTCCTCCACAGCCCCAGTGTCCTCTCCTCAGCTGTCCTCTCAGTGTCTGACCCATGGAGAGATGAGGGTGTCCTGCTCCTCTGAGGGGGACGGTCCTCAGTACAGCTGGACTCTGGACGGACACACACATAGAGACACTGAGGCCTCTCCTGGTGACAAGACAAACACCATTACACTGAAGAGAGGCCAGTCTGGAGATCTCACGTGCACCGTCAAAAACAACATCAACAGTGTTACTGTGAGCAAAATAATCTCCCCCTGTGAGGGTAAGCTACTGTTTAATAAATGTTGTTAATCCAATATATTATGAAACACATTATCAGTGATTATAATAATGATGATGATCAATCTTTATCAATGGACATTGAACTGTTAAGAAAGCACTATCCATTTGCCAGTGTTCAATTCAGATACATATAAGATCCCTGTTTATTTGATCATATGCAGGGCTTATGTATGTTAACTGCACTTCCAACGGGACAAAGATATCAGAGTGGGTGATTGCCACTGGTAATACCCTGTGTATTGAACTTACAACAGTGGCACACACAACTGTGACAAATGCCTTCACCAGTAAAACAGAGGCAACCAAAGGTAAGTGACCTGACAATCTAGTGACCTCCACTCTAAATCACCCCACTCTAAATCACCCCACTCTAAATCTTTATCATACTATATTATAATTATTTGTAGCGTTATTTTTAGTACACTGTTTAAACTTGTTGTCCTATTTTTTGTCCGCCATCAACTTTAATGGAATTTCCTCAAATTACTAAAGGACCCATTGTGACATCATGACTTCCAAAATTATACTCCATTCACTCTAAACAATGTCACTTTTGACCTAAATCAGCTACTTTGACCACTCCCAACAATTTAGACGATAGATTTAGAAAGTAAATGAAATATAAGTTTGCTTCTGTGCTATTCAAATTTGAAATCAGAACAGAATTATCTTCTGCCCATCAAATGAAACAGCTGTTTTAGTAATCGCGTCAACTACATTTCCTCTCAGCTTTTCCAAGTAACTGACATTTTGATCACTTTTCCATCAAGTTAGAATACAGATTTGAGCATATGACTACTCTCTGCTATTCAAATCTGAAATCAGAGCAGAATGGTCATCTGCCAATCAACAGTAACAGCTGTTGTATTAATTGCATCAACTACTTTTCGTGTCGACTTTTACAGACAACTGACATTATGACCACTTTCACAACAATTTAGACAAACACTTGGAGCCAATGAAATCTTAATCTACCTCTCTGCTTTTCAAATCTCAAATCTGAACACTTTTCCCATTACCACAAAAATCATTTAAAACAGCTAAAGCATGTCCCACAATTTACTATCTAGTTATCATTAATATGAATGATGGATTTCATGGCCTTTTATGTAGTAACAGTGGTGGAAATGAAACAACCTTCATGCTTATATGTTGTTCTGTCTCTGTTTCCTCTGTTTTACCCAGAGATCATAGGGATGGTAGCAGCGTCTCTGGCAGGCGTAGTCCTCGTCCTAGTGATGGTGTTGGCAGTTTACTGTGTCCAGAAGAAAAAGAAACCTCCAAAGACTTCAGGTTAGAGGATATTTAGCTGTAGCTCTTCATTTTTAGTACTACAATATCAAATCAAAGCACCGAAAACAACAGGTGTAGACCTTACAGTGAAATGCTTACTCACGAGCCCCCAACCAACAGTGCACTTTCAAAAAACACGGATAATTTACGATGTCAGTCTTGCCAGTGAAATAATAAGTCTCTCTCTCTCTCTCTCTCTCTCTCTCTCTCTCTCTCTCTCTCTCTCTCTCTCTCTCTCTCTCTCTCTCTACACAGTTCATGTTGACAGTCAGGATGTGGAATATGCGAATGTCAGGACACTGAAGAAGCAGATGAGACTGCAGGAAAGAAATGTGGAGTACGGACAGGTGAAAATTACTGGGGCTCCCCAGCAGCCATTGGAGGTGTTTGGACAGAATAAAACATTAGAGGGTCCCCGGTGGAAGGTAGGCACACCTGAGGAGGGGGACTGTGTGTACGCCAGGGTACGCAAAGGCCAGTGAGCAAGATACTGTCTAGATTCAATATAACAGAAGTAGGCTGATTTATAGGAAAGTACAACGCAGTGTCCATCTTTCTATTTGCATATCCTCCCTAACAGGTATTGCATATCTTACAGATTTTGTCCCATTATTACTAGATTCAGGTTTTCAAAGGTGGTCATTACTTAATTTGCAATATGTACACCAAGTCTTAAATAACCACCAAGTTAAATCATTTGACGAACTAAGTTCAGACTTCCATTTGCCAAAGTCAGATTTCTTTAGCTATTTACAACTAAGATACTATTTACTGAAACACCCCAAATAGGTAATAACAAAGGGTGAGTACTCTCCCATAGAAAA
This sequence comes from Oncorhynchus tshawytscha, assembly GCF_018296145.1. Taxonomy (NCBI): domain Eukaryota; kingdom Metazoa; phylum Chordata; class Actinopteri; order Salmoniformes; family Salmonidae; genus Oncorhynchus; species Oncorhynchus tshawytscha. Next base: position 6,185,266 of record NC_056449.1, read on the forward strand.
ACTCAATAATCAGAAAATGGCAACTAGTAGTCAACAAATAAAACTGAACCAATGTGTTGATATCATGGCACTGCGCAATACTAAGTGCAAGTGAGAACCTGAACTTGGGGAGAACATTGAACATGAAACTTAGGAGGAAATACCATTTTGGGTACTTTCTAACTCCAGACACAATGGTGAAGAGAAGTCAAGAATCAACCAGTGAATACTGGAGAAAATGTGGGGAATTGTTCATAAACTACCCACTTATTTTGGGATCTTGTTCCAGAATGATGAAATGATGTTATTATGTTTTTATTTTATTTTTTTTGACTTTGTTAACAATATGTTTAAATGCTCCCTGGCAAAAGACCCAATGAGTATTACAAAATGCCTATCTATTGATTATACTCCTGTCTGCAGCAAATAAATGTATTACAGCGCATTTGTTAAATAAGGACATTCATACTATGAGTGGAATTGTAGAGTGAAATGAATGTATTTCAGGTAGAATAAAATTACAAACAGATATATGTGAAAAAAAGATGGGAACCGCTCCTTGTAAATAACATTGTGTAGACATAAGACTCATTAGTCTTGAAGCAAACAAACATATGATGAATGTGATTACTCATTTTTGCTTTTCTTTTTTCAAATTGCTTTTCCTTTTGGTGCTTTCGGTGCCTTCAGAACATTTTCACACCCCGCAACTTTTTCCACATTGTGCTGTTACAGCCTGAATTTAAAATTGATTCAATTGAGATTTTGTGTCACTGGCTTACTCACAATAATGTCAAAGTGGAATTGTGTTTTTTTTATGTTTACAAATGAATAAAAACTGAAAATCAGAAATGTCTTGAGTCAATAAATTTTCAAGCCTTTTGTTATAGAATGCAAAAATAAGTTCAGGAGTATAATGTTCTTTAGCAAGTCACCTCTGTGTGCAATAGTAGAGTGGCAAAGAAATTAACTTCATATCCTGAATACAAAGTGTTATGTTTGGGGCAAATCCAACACAACACATAAATGAGTATCAGTCTTCATATTTTTTTAAACGGTGGTGGCTGCATCATGTTATGGGTATGTTTGTTATTGGCAAGGACTAGGGAGTTTTTTAGGATAAAAAGAAAGGGAATAGAGCTAAGCACAGGCAAAATCCTAGTGGAAAACCTGGTTCTGTCTGCTTTCCAACATACACTGGGATACAAATTCACCTTTCAGCAGGACAATAACCTAAAACATAAGGCCAAATATACACTAAAGTTGCTAACCAAGATGACATGGAATGTTCCTGAGTGGTCTAGTTACTGTCTTAACTTAAATTGGATTGAAAATCTACGGCAAGACTTGAAAACGGCTGTCTTGCAATGATCAACAACCACCTTTACATAGCTGGAAGAACTTTTAAAAGAATAATGTGTAAATATTTTCCTACCCAGGTGTGCAAAGCTCTTACAGACTTACCCAGAAAGACTCACAGCTGTAATCACTGCCAAAGGTGATTCTAACGTGTATTGACTCAGGGGTGTGAATACAGGGGTGCAATTTTTTTTTTAGATATTTCAATAAATTTGCAACAATTTCTAAAAACATTTTTTCACGTCATTATTGGGTATTGTGTGTAGATGGGTGAGAGGAAATATCAAGACTCAGGATAAGACCAGATGCAGACAGTTTGAATAACAGACGTTTATTATACAACAGGAGGCAGGCAAACGACAGGTCAAGGGCAGGCAGAGGTCTGTAGTCCAGGGCAGAGTAAGGTACAGAGTGGCAGGCAGGCTCAGGGTCAGGGCAGGCAGGGGTTAGTAATCCAGGGCAGTGGCGAAAGGTACAGAATGGCAGGCAGGCTCAGGGTCAGGGCAGTGATCAAAACCGGGATAACTAGTAAACAGGCTTGTGATCAAAACCGGGAAAACAAGTAAACAGGCTTTGTAGGCTTGATGAGACAAGATGAACTGGCAACAGACAAACAGAGAACACAGGTATAAATTCACACAGGATAATGGGGAAGATGGGCGACACCCGTGAAGGGGGTGGAGCCGAGCACAAAGACAGGCGAAACAGATCAAGGTGTGTTTTTTTACATTTTATTAATTTTGAATTCAGTAACACAACAAACTGTGGAATAAGTCAATGGGTATGAATACTTTCTGAAGGCACTGTAATTATATAGTTATCTGGTTTGTTGTGTACCTGTTTGTATCTCAGAAGACCAGAACCTTAATAAACAAATAATAACAATAATAGTAATTTACTTTACAAACACTAATTAAACTACATACATTTCTGATCATATCTAAGATAGTACATGATAGAATAATCTTAATTCAGCATACAGTACCTGTACAGCAAATAAGGGAATATTACATTTTTTGTGATTGTTATTTATATTTTGAGCTAGTGCAATAATAAGCTAATGTTGTAAATAAATTCTAAGATACTTTGCCATATTTTTTCACACAATCAGAATGTATTTTTCTTCCCCTGAACATTTCCACATCTCTGGTTTTGGTGGGTTAAAGTTGCTGATGCATTAACTGTTTGAGTCACATGATTACCAGTTGAAAAACCCCTCAGCCAGAGGTGATGGACAGACTGATTGGGTAAAACCAACATACTGTGGCTTTTCTTCAGGACATTAACATATTCGGTTAGTTCCTCGGATGAACTAAAAGTAAAGCATATATGATTTCACCACATGTCAGTCAAATATGTCAGTAAAATAAATGAATAAAAGAAAACAAATTGACAACAGGATTTTGAGAAATAAAGATAATGATGTTTCTAAGAAAGTGTTGATAGCATAATGTAATCTTCTGTAAGATGCAGTGGAATTACTTGTGATGCTTCATTCTTGATGCCACTGCGTGATGGGAAGTTGCAATTTGAAAATAAAATCCTGTTTTTTTTAAAACAAGCAAAAGTTGTGCCTGTCTTCTCTGATACTACAGTATAGAGGTAAAAAAAATGCAGAGCCTTGGGCTACCATTCATCCCATATGAGAAGTAGTAAACACAGTCTACATCAAATCAAATGTTATTGGTTGCATACTGTTGATTCTTGCTAGAAATATGTATGTGATGGTATGTCACCATACCATCACTTATTGATTACTTTACATGTACAATAATGTATAAGTTGGGGTTAATGAAGGATGGATAGCAATTTGGTGTATGGAATTACTGAGTGAGCAAGGTGAAGTGCAGAAAGGTGAAGTGCAGAAAGCTAATATTCTGCTCCTAAGGAGGGAGGCAAAGGACAACAGGCTAGTTTCAGTTCTTGATAAGGAGCAAGGAATTCGGCTCGAGGTCAAGTCAAAAGATGAAATGAGTAGAAACCTCTGGGAGGAGGGACAGGGGGGCCCACCACAACGACTCTCCTACTACAGTCCTATCTCACACACATACATTTCCCCGCCCACAAAGGTTCTAGCACCAGGCAGGGCCATGACTACACCAGTGAGAGGAAACAATTAAGATCCTGCCTAGCAACAGAGATGTATTGGCTGTCTAGATGTGTACGGAGTTGACCCCGCCTAGTAGGAGGTTATAAATAGATGTGCTTGTCTAATCATGCTTTGTCTTTGCAGCTGTATGACCCATTGGGTGAATAAACTTGGTTTGAGTTTTTCCTAGTTGTCCGTTTGAGTTTTTACTCTGTTTGGTTAGAACCTAACAATACACATATTTAGCACATGTTATTGCAGGTGTAGAGAAATGATTGGGTTCCTAATTCCAACAGTAATATCGAACAATACAAAACAATACACACAAAAATAAAAAGTAAAAATTGGAATTAAGAAATATAGAAATATTAGGATGAACATATGTCGGAGTCCGGAGTATAAATATATACACACTGAACAAAAATATAAACGCAACATTTCTCTCACATGTTGTGCACAAATTCATTTACATCCCTGTTAGTGAGCTTTTCTCCATTGCCAAGATAATCCATCCACCTGACAGGTGTGGCATATCAAGAAGCTGATTATACAGCATGATCATTATACAGGTTCACCGTGTGCTGGCAACAATAAAAGGCCACGTTAAAATGTGCAGTTTCGTCACGCAACAGAATGCCACATATATCTCAAGTTTTGAGGAAGCGTGCAATTCACATGCTGACTGCAGGAATGTCCACCAGAGCTAATGACAGAGAATTGAATGTTAATTTATCTACCATAAGCTGCCTTCAAAGTTGTTTTAGAGAATTTGGCAGTGTGTCCAACCGGCCTTACAACGGCAGGCCACATGTAAACCGGCCAGCCTAGGGCCTCCACATCTGACTTCTTCACCAGCGGAATCATCTGAGGGGGGTGGGAGGGGTGGGTGGTGTGCTGAGGAGAATTTCTGTCTGGAATAAAGCTATTTTGGGGGGAAAAACTCATTCTGATTGGCTGGGCCTGACTCTCCAGTGGGTACACCCCTGCCGGTGCACCCCTGCCCAGTCATGTGAAATAAATAGATTAGGGCCTAAAGAATTTATTATGTATATATGTTGAACAATAATATAAACGCAATATGCAACAATTTCAAAGATTTTCCTGAGTTATAGTTCATAGAAGGAAATCACTCAATTTAAATCAATTCAATATATACAGTAACAGTCAAAAGGTTGGACACACCTACTCATTCCAAGTTTTTTCTATATTTTTATATTGTTGAATAATAGGGAAGACATCTAAACTATGAAATAACACGTATGGAATCATATAGTAACCGAAAAAGTGTTAACCAAATCAAAATATTTTTTTTACTTGAGATTCTTCAAAGTAGCCACTGTTTGCCTTGATGACAGCTTTGCACACTCTTGTCGTTCTCTCAACCAGCGTCATGAGGTAGTCACCGAGAATGCATTTCAATTTACAGGTGTGCCTTGTTAAAAGTTCATTTGTGGAATTTCTTTCCTTCATAATGCATTTGAGCCAGTCAGTTGTGTTGTGACAAGGTATACAGAAGGTAGCCCTATTTGGTAAAAGACCAAGTCCAGATTATGGCAAGAACAGCTCAAATAAGCAAAGAGAAACGACAGAGGATTGAGAAAAAAAGATTTGTCCATCACAATTCTGACTTTTGCTGACTTTGCGCTTGCCTATTTATCAAGCAATGCATGAGAAACTAAGAGTTGGCCTAGTCTTTACATAGGGAAGCTAAATGGGTTGTTCTGTTTGTGTAAAAAAACTCAGTAAACATTCAGCTAATCAAAAATGTGTTCCCTGTGATAAAAGAAGCCATGACACAAGTGTAATGTCTAATGTCTTATTTAAAAGGTGTTACAGATATTTATCTTGGGAAGAAATCCTCAATATGGGCTCCCGAGTGGCGCATGAGCTCCCAGGTGTCACAGCGGTCTACGGCACTACATTTCAGTGCTTGAGGAGTCACTACAGACACCCTGGTTCGATTCCAGGCTGTATCACAACCGGCCATGATTATTAGTCCCATAGGGCGGTGCACAGTTGGCCCAGCATCATCTGGGTTTGGCTGGTGTAGGCCACCATTGTAAATACGAATTTGTTCTTAACTGACTTGCCTAGTTAAACAAAGTAAAAAAATCTATATATAATTAATACACTTCTCAGGGAAATGTATTCATGCAGAGGTCAATATGATGCCATGCCATATCCAATACACAGCTCTGCCAATCCATGCCATTATTGATACCCAGCCAGAGTGCCACAACTGTTTAAAATATATTTATTTTAATCTTCATCAATCGAAGTCATTGGCTCCTCATAGTAAAAAGAAACGGAGCCATCTCCTAGGCCTGGAAGTCTGCATTCTTCATCCCACTGGTCGGAGCTTGGAATCGTTCCGTATCTCACCCTCTGTTGCGTCATTGACCTCTCCAGTGACCTAGTTATCAATCCTCTCATACACGAAATCAAACGACATTCACACAGAACCAAAACACTCATACAGGTGAAAGTGGCCCTCAACACAGTGATTATGACAATTGTCCATTTCCCAAACGTACTGCCAAACCAATTTGTAAGAGAATTATCCACCCCTGAGTTCTCTGCTAATTCGTGAGCTAATGTGGTTAAACCAGCCAGGGCCTTGGTCATTGATCTGTCTGGAGCTGTGTTATTAAAAAGTAAACGTACAGCAATGATCCCCAATCATTCTACATACCCCGCCCTTTTCTGCCAATTAACATATCGAGTGTCAATCTATTTTACCAGGTCATGGGGGAGGTGGCAGATAATTGGTCAGAGAACCCCGTTACTGCATCCACAGTCTCATTCACAAATCCATGTTGCTTATAATAGATGTCATTAATCCAATCCACATTTGTATTTATTGTCAACCACCAAAATAAAGTCTTCACCTATTTGATTCATAGCTTTGTATTAATCTGGAACTTCCATGAGGATGCCAATAGCATCCATCTAGATTCCCATCCTGGTCAAAACTCCTCCTGCGCCTACTTTAGCCTCCTATAACTGGCCTCCTATAACTGGCCTCTGATGACTAACTCAAACTTATTGGACCAATAACCCCGGGGCACAAGTTCTTGACCACCCTTTCTGGTAGTTTTTGACGTATGCGTCCCTTGCTGGTACGAGCCAACCCTACATCACTTATAGGTGCTGTGAGGTTAAGAATTGTCTCCTGTACTTCCAAACCTAAGTCAGTCACATTAATTATTACCTTTCAGCCATTAAAATCCTCTAAGTTCTCGGTGCCATTTTTGTATCTATAACACTGGTACTCATCAGGAGTTAAAGGGAACAGAGGTGGGTTGGCCGAGTACTTCAATCTGGCCATCCCAATCCCTGGGTTCTGCTAGTATATATTCTATGTCTATCTGTTCTGGTCCCTAACTCTGGCATTTTATTTGTTCTACCTGATTAGCTAAAATGTCATCCATTATTTAAAGACAGACATCCTAGTAAACCAACTCTAGGGATAATATCTCAACCTAATATTTTATCTACCCTAATTGTGTCCGCCAAGTAAGTTGGGAATGCTTCTACCTATTTGCTATATTTATGTATTATAATACACATTTAAAAGTAGTTCGCTCTCCCCTAGGCCACAACATCTTTCCTAACCTGCAGTGTTTCCTAACCTGCTTTCTGTCTACCCTGGTGCTTATTCTGTGTACCACACCGTGAACATTGTTTTTTTTTACTAGTTAGTTATTCCATATGCTACAAAGTGTTGTCTAATTATCCCTACCATCCATCCGGTTGATACGTGGCTCTGCCCATGTATCAATGTTGCTACATATCTAACCAACGACTTAGGTAAAATAGGGAGGTTCCCTTTGTGCCAAATTCCTCTTTTGTCAACGGCCCCCATCTTAACCCATCTAGTAACTTCCTTAAAACCTCTTGCGACGAGCAAACCCGTATCCGGGAGCGTAATCATAGCCTCAAACGCATTAGCATAACGCAACGGACATAAATACCCCTAGAAGCTTTTCCTATTCATGAAAATCGCAAATGAAATGAAATAAATATATTCAAACACAAGCTTAGCCTTTTGTTAACCACACTGTCATCTCAGATTTTCAAAATATGCATTACAGCCAACGCTAGACAAGCATTTGTGTAAGTTTATCATGGCATAATGCTATGCTAGGCTCTGCTGGCAGCAGGCAACATTTTCACGTAAACAAGAAAAGCAACCAAATTAAATCATTTACCTTTGAAGAACTTCGGATGCTTTCACTCAGGAGACTCCCAGTTAGATAGCAAATGTTCCTTTTTTCCCAAAATATTATTTTTTGTAGGCGAAATAGCTCCCGTTTCTTCATCATGCTTGGCTGAGAAATCGACCGTAAAATGCTACAACTATAACGCCAAACCTTTTTCAAAATTTGCTCCATAATATCGACAGAAACACGGCAAACGTTGTTTAGGATCCATCCTCAAGGTGTTTTTAACATATATATTCGATAATATATCCATCGAGGCAATTGGTTTCTCATAAGAAGCGATTGGAAAAATGACTACCTCAGTATTTTACGCAAGATTTTCTGCGGGAGACACCATGTGACCACATGCTATATATGGTCCCTTACAGCCATTCTCCAATGGAAATGCCTAAAAAGACGTCACAATGCTGTAGACCACTTGGGGAAAACGTGGAAAACGTAAGCTCATTCGTAGCTCATTCACAGCCATATAAGGAGTCATTGGCATGAGGCGGTTTCAAAAAATGCGGCACTTCCTAGTTGGATTTTTTATTTTTATTTTTTATCTAACATCAGTTCTGTGGCACTCACAGACAATATCTTTGCAGTTTTGGAAACGTCAAAGTGTCTCCTTTCCAAAGCTGTCAATTATATGCATAGTCGAGCATCTTTTTGTGACAAAATATCTTGTTTAAAACGGGAACGTTTTTCATCCAAAAATTAAAATAGCGCCCCCTAAATCCAAGAGGTTAACTGGGGCTCGAAGCTGACTGTCCTTCAGTAATTCTGTGTCAATACTAACTTCCTCCTTCAAGTCAGCATCTGTGGGAGAGTGTGGCTTTTCACCAGCTCTCTTAGATTCCGTATCTGCCTTTCTGTTGCCAATGCTGACGGAGTCAGTGCCTTTCGTATGTGCTTCGCATTTACAAATCACTATCTTCTCTGGTAATAAGACTGAATCTATAAGACTGAGACTGAATGTGTAATGGGTTTACCTGACGTAGTGATCATACCCCTGTTTCTCCACTGAGCTGCAAATACATGGATGGTGTTAAAAAAGCATGAGCACTATCCGTATGTATGTTCATTTTTTGGTAATGCTTCAGCTTCCAACACCTCAGTAAGAGTCACTATTGCATAACCAGTGGCATTTGAGCCATCTGGGTTCTTTCTAAAAGACCCATCCACAGACATAGTAATTTCCGCATCAGGCAAAGGCCTTATCAATTAGATCTGGTCTAGGGAGAACAACTTTCTCCGTCTCTGTTACCCAGTCATGGGGACAACCATCAGTGGCTATGGGGATTAAAGTGGAGGGGTTTAAGGTTGTACATCATTCAATTGTCAGATTTGGCATATTTAATAAAATTATCATACCAGACAAATGTCTCGCTGATGACATACAAGCCCTTTTATGTTCCAATAATAAGATTGATACAGCATGCGGTAACCTCAACGTTAAATCATGGTAAAGTACTACAGAGGCTGAATCCTCCACAGCCCGTGCTGCAGCCACCACAGACTGCAAACACAGAGGCATTGACTGTGTCACTCCATCAAGACGGGAGGAGTAATAAGCCACTGGCTTATTCTTCCCTCCGTGTCTCTGAGTCAACGGCGATGTCATAAACCCTTCCCTACAGTCTACTGTTTGTGTAAAAGGACGATCATATCTGGGAAACGCTAGAACTGAGCTAGACGTCAATGACTTTTTTATGTTTACAAACTGGCCTTGCTGCCATAGCTTTACCATAAATCAACTCACTAAGTTGTTCTGTATGCAAGGCAAAGTGTGGTACCCATGCTCGACAATAGTTAATCATTCCAAGAACTCTCAATGATCCTGGATCCCCACAGATGCCATAAATCCCTGTCAACGTTCTACTTTTTAAATAAAAATCTTCTAATGATCAAATAAAGCCAAAACGAATGCTAACCATAGCATATGCTTTCTGTACTAATGAAATCTCTCCTTCTGGAGTCAATTTTATCTAACAATAACACGGGTTAATCTTAAATCAGTCTCAATAATTTAATATATGTTGCATATTGTGGGATCCATTATCGGCAGTAATTTACCATCCCTAAGAACTGAAACATATTTCTTTTCATAATTCATTTTAATGCTTATCAAATCACTCTTTTTTTATCTCAATCTATTTTCCTGCCCTATTGGCTTAAAATATGTCCTGTCCAAACCTCAAAAGACCATACCCTCCCCCATTTTTAACACACTCTCCTTATCAATTTCAGGAATGACCTTAAAATCAGTTAAGAAGTGTTTCTTACTCTATTAGACAAATGAAAGAAAAGCCATCAAACATTTTCTACATGTTGTATCCCAGGTTTCCAGAACATTTCCTTTTTCTAAAGAATTCACATGTTTTTAATTAAAACTCAGAAAATAAAACTTCTAATAGTCCAGATGTATGTGTACCCCTTTAAAATAAAATTAACCCAACCTGCAATTCACTTTACTGACCTGACAAGGTTCCACATAATGGAAACAAATTATAATTTTATAATACATTAACTTCCTGTTCAAATTCACTAGTGTTACCAAAACAACCAAACCAAAAAAAACAACCATCAAAAACTATCACAAATCGCAAAGGTTTGAACTGTTCAGTCCTCTCTCTTGTCTCGCTACCGCTATCCTCTGCCTCTGAATCTAGTCACACCTCCTCTTCCTCCTCTGACTCAGGCTGTGGGCGCCTGCTTCTTTTGTCCCTTCTATCTTTCTCGCTACGACAATCTCGGTGATTGTGTCCTACTTTCTTGCAGTGCCTGCATGGTGCCTCACAATCCCTCACAAGTGACCCGACATGTTACAATTAAAACATCTATCATTATCTCTATCTCTATCCTAATCTCCTCTTCTGCTAGCCTTCCATCCCTTTCTGTCAGAGCCCTTACTGGCTATCTCACCCAGAGTGGCCATCAATTATTCTGCCCCTTTCAGCTTATTCTTAGTCTCCTCGCTTTTACCGTGCTGTTCATAATGAATTGTATATATTTTTACTTCCCCCAGTTCTGCTAGTCCCCACCCCACCAAGGTTTTCTTTATGGTACTGCTAATCTCGGGGCGCATTCCGCTGAGGAAAGCTATCTTCAGCTGCTGGTGATATGCAGTGTTAAAACCATCTGCTATGGGGGGGCTCTGTTAAACCACTGGCACATCCTTCAGTCTCCCTAAGTACTGACTGATGGTCTCACCATCTCCCTGCCTGCATTCAGACACTTTAGAGAAGTCTGAGTGTCGGTTATAATAATCCCTCAAATTATTATACAATTCTGTAATTTTAACAACGTAATCACCCTCTACCGCCCATGGCACTGTAATTAAATGGTTATGCCCTGGCACCCATTGCCCTCGTACAGCTGCCTAGTCCTTCCCCACCAACTGCCGTACCGCTCTCTCCACTTCTCCTGTGTTTAACTTGAAGCTGGCTGTCAAACCTTCTAGATCCCTTCTAATCCTTCCATCCCTGTTTTAGGGTGTACCATTCCTTCCACCGCTCTTTCTACATTACTATGTGTCCATGCCCTATACAATTCTAAAATATGTTCCTGTCCTGCGTCCCCAGCCCGTGGGTTGGGCACGGCAATTAGAGGATACTGACTAGCCTCCTTTTCATCTTCGTCATCCAGCCACTCTGCTACTCCTCTCCTCACTGGGCTCTGGTTATGCGACTTCAGCCTTCTGAGTGGTAAAGCCCTGTCTCTACCTCTTTCCCCCTTGTTCATCCTATGTCCTCGTTCGGTTAAATCTTTCATGACCTTCACTATGGTAACTAGTCCTATCCTATCCTCATCCGTCTCTAATCCGCCCTCTGCTCCAGGAGGTTCCCCATATGGGGGTGGTGGTGGTGGGACGGAAAGCATTGGCTGCCGTCTCCTCACCCCCACCGTTTCATCATCAGGATTCTCTCTCCACGCCTCGTCTATCTGGGTGGGATATAATTTAGGCTTATGAGGGAACTCCAGAGGAGCCGTGGGAGATATTGCTCTCTGTTGCTGGCAACTTACATCTTCCTTCTTTTTCCTTTCTCCCTCAGCTCTCTTCCTCGCCTCGGCTAACCATACCCTCGCTGTGTCTAGCCCCTCTGCTCGTTGTTTATCTGCCTGGTCCCCACAAACCCTATTTATTTGTTTAATCATTGATTCCAGTTTTTCTATATTTTAAACGTCTGTCAAATTGGTACTTACTCCTCCATTTCGGGCCAAAATAGGTGTTCCTTTTTTCTTTTCCCTGCATATATTTCTCATCTCCCGTTAATTCCGGGACCTCCTTTGAGGATTTACTGCCCATTGTTAGTAACCCGTGTAGTTCCTATACCTATTCTCAAAATCGGTGTGTATGTATTTCTATGATCTATGTATGTGCTTTTTCCCGTTATCCAATTACTATAGTTGTTATTCCTGCACAATCTATGTGTGTGTGTCTTTTCGTGGGATTGTCAGACCCATTTTGCGCGCCTCCGGTAGTTCTTGTTTGAATGTTAAATGACGAGACAGAGGCATTGATGCAAGTAACCAGTCTTGTTCAGTACATGACAACCCATCCAGGTATCTCAAGCACCCCGGTAAAACACAAGAGTTGCAGTAATGAACATTTACCAACAAATGGCATCACTGTGCCATCTTACACCCATATAACAGTTCTTGCCTCTCTCCCTGCTAATATACTTTAGAACAATTACTGTTAGATCTTAGTATGTTAGATCGGCTAATGTATATTGGCCAAGTTAACGGTTAGGTCTCAACATAGATAGTTTAGTGCAGATACCTTCGCGCCATTACGGATCTGTGTTTTTCCTTTCTTGAAACTTTATCTATAGAGGTGTCTATCGGACATTAGGTCTCACCCGTATTACAACCTACAAGCTATTTTCCAGGGGTCGTAAATCCCTAGTCAGCAGCCTATTTTTCTGTTGTTGCTTGTTCTTTTGACTTTAATATCTCGTATCTCCCTCCGCTATATTAGGCTTCCCTTCTTCGTTTTATAATCAGACCTAGATGCGCGTAGATCTGACTCTCACCTTTCTGCTAATATACTCCAGATCAATTGCTGTTAGATCTTAGTGTGTTAGATTGGCTAATGTATCTTGACCAATTTAGCAGTTAGGTCTCAACATTAGATAGTTTATTGGTAGTGGCCCCTGGGTCATTACGGACCCCCTTCTCTTTCTGCCTAGGTGGCTCTACACCCAATTCCTATTTTTCAAATGCCTAAAATACTTCCCATATCAGGGTTCTCTACACAAAATTCTAAAAATAGGTCACCAGGTAAGAATGCCCTGTGGAATTTTTAAAATCAACACCTAAACTACACAAAAACAATCAAATATATTTCTGAATGTAGCCCGAGCGTCAATTCCCCATACTTTGTGAATATAGATTCACTGACCTTCTCGTAGACTGGGAAAAGCAATCTAGGTTAGATTCCGTCACCATCTCTGACGACCTTAGATATATACCGGCCTGTTATTATAGAACCCCAATATCAGGGGACAAGTCTTTAATTTACATACATTCCTCTATTCCCAACCTAGTTGGACCTGTGTTTATTATTTTTAATTACTCCTTGTCCATGCTACATAACCTCTAATCCCTAATTTCACGTTCTGACCATCGTTCGTATGTGTTTTCCTTGTTTTAGTGTTGGTCAGGACGTGAGCTGTGTGGGCATTCTATGTTGTGTGTCTGGTTTGTCTATTTCTATGTTTGGCCTGATATGGTTCTCAATCAGAGGCAGGTGTTAGTCATGGTCTCTGATTGGGAACCATATTTAGGTAGCCTGTTTTGTGTTGGGTTTTGTGGGTGATTGTTCCTGTCTCTGTGTTTGCACCAGATAGGACTGTTTAGGTTTTCTCATTTCATTATTTTGTAGTTTATTCATGTATAGATTTCCTTTATTAAACAAACATGAATCATCACAACGCTGCATTTTGGTCCGACTCTCTTTCACCTAAGGAAAACCGTTACACTAATGGTTAAGTTTCCAGGTCGAATTATTTAATCATTTATCTTAAACCTTCACGTTGTTAGAAACATAATTATTTTTATTTCTCAACATCCACTTCTCAATTGTTTATTTTAGCTTAAGTTATTTTGATTAAGACTAACATATGGTGAAATCATATATGCTTTAATTTAAGTTTACATTTTTTATTTAACCTATATTTAACCAGGTAGGCCAGTTGAGAACAAGTTCTCATTTACAACTGCGAGCCGGTGAAGATAAAGCAAAGCAGTGCGACACAAACAACAACACAGAGTTACACATGGAATAAATAAGCGTACAGTCAATAACACAATAGAAAAAAAAGAAAGTCTATATACAGTGTGTGCAAATGGCGTGAGGAGGTAAGGCAATAAATAGGCCATAGTAGCGGAGTAATTACAATTTAGCAAATTAACACTGGAGTGATAGATGAGCAGATGATGATGTGCAAGTAGAAATACTGGTGTGTAAAACAGCAGAAAAGTAAATAAAAACAATATGGGGATGAGGTAGGTAGATTGGGTGGGCTATTTACAGATGGACTATGTACAGCTGCAGTGATCGGTTAGCTGCTCAGATAGCTGATGTTTAAAGTTAGTTAGGGAAATATAAGTCTCCAGCTTCAGCGATTTTTGCAATTCGTTTCAGTGATTGGCAGCAGAGAACTGGATGGAAAGGCGTCCAATTGAGGTGTTGGCTTTGGGGATGACCAGTGAGATATACCTGCTGGAGCGCGTGCTACGGTGGTGTTATTGTGACCAGTGAGCTTAGATAAGGTGGAGCTTTACCTAGTGTAGACTTATAGATGATCTGGAGCCAGTGGGTTTGGCGATGAATATGTAGCGATGGCCAGCCGACTAGAGCATACAGGTCGCAGTGGTGGGTGGTATAAGGGGCTTTGGTGACAAAACGGATGGCACTGTGATAGACGGCATCCAATTTGCTGAGTAGAGTGTTGGAGGCTATTTTGTAAATGACATCGCCGAAGTCGAAGATCGGAAGGATAGTCCGTTTTACGAGGGTATGTTTGGCGACATGAGTGAAGGAGGCTTTGTTGCGAAATAGGATGCCAATTCTAGATTTAATTTTGGATTGGAGATATTTAATTTGAGTCTGGAAGGAGAGTTTACAGTCTAGCCAGACACCTAGGTATTTGTAGTTGTCCACGTATTCTAAGTCAGAGTAGTGATGCTAGTCAGGCGGGCGGGTGCGGACAGCGAACGGTTGATGAGCATGCATTTGGTTTTACTAGCATTTAAGAGCAATTGGAGGCCACGGAAGGAGTGTTGTATGGCATTGAAGCTCTTTTGGAGGTTAGTTAACACAGTGTCCAAAGTAGGGCCAGATATATACAGAATGGTGTCATCTGCGTAGAGGTGGATCAGGGACTCACCCGCAGCAACAGCGATATCGTTGATATATACAGAGAAAAGAGTCGGCCCGAGAATTGAACCCTGTGGTACCCCCATAGAGAATGCCAGACAACAGGCCCTCCGATTTGACACACATGCAGTGCCTTAGACTGATTTGACACATATGCAGCGCCACTTGGGAGGAGGTAACCAAATATGGTAATGTCTTGAAGAAAAACTACAGTGTGTTGGTTTTAGCCATATTAATATTATCTTATTTGCTGTACAGGTACTGTGTGCTGTATAAAGATGATCACGTACTATCTTAGATATTATCAGAGATGTATGTGTGTGGATGCCAGGATGACTTTCCTCATAGACAAACAGCAAATAAGAGTATATTTTATTTTTCAGCAACATTTCAAGATGTGTCAATGAGGGAGATGGACTGCAAATTAGTAAGTAAGTCGATTTTAATATCTGATACATTTTTGTTATGCAATTACAAAAAAATCCAACATTCTTTAAACATTATTTAAAATAACTAAATCATTACTTCTATCATGAAGTAAATACATGCAAGGCTTTGTGACATATTACATGACTGAAACAAGGAACATTAGAACACCACGCAACCATGTGGTAAAACAGTTTTACAAAGAAAGAAATGTGGTTAAGAAAAAAGGAAGTTCTAGTTCATGGAAACAGACAGTAGGCCTATGTGCTTACTCTAAAGTGTGAACATGCAAAACAAAGCTGTAACATGATTCAACATGGCTGTCGTCTGTATCAACTCTGGGCCTGTCAAGGTTGTGTCCCTTTTTTTGTTGTTTGAATTTTACCCCCTTTTCTCCCCAATTTCATGGTATCCAATTGTTTAGTAGCTACTATCTTGTCTCATCGCTACAACTCCCATACGGGCTCGGGAGAGACGAAGGTTGAAAGTCATGCGTCCTCCAATACACAACCCAACCAAGCCGCACTGCTTCTTAACATAGCACGCATCCAACCCGGAATCCAGCCGCACCAATGTGTCAGAGGAAACACTGTGCACCTGGCAACATTGGTTAGCGCGCACTGCGCCCAGCCCGCCACAGAAGTCGCTGGTGCGCGATGAGACAAGGATATCCCTACCGGCCAAGCCCTCCCTAAGGAGAATTTGAAAGGAGAATTTCTTTCCCAGTGTCCGTTGGAAAGCAGACTAAACACAGGTTTTCCTCTAGGATTTTGTCTGTGCTTAGCTCCATTACATTTCTTTTTACCATAAAAAACTCCCTAGTCCTTGCCGATGACAAACAAGCATACCCATACCATGATGCAGCCACCACCATGCCTGAAAATATAAAGAGTGTTACTCAGTGATGTGTTGTGTTGGATTTTCTCCAAACATAAGGCTTTGTATTCAGGACATAGAGTTGAAAAAATTGCCACTTGTTTTGCTGTTCTACTTTAGTGGCTTATTGCAAACAGAATGCATGTTTTGGAATATTTTTAGTCTGTACAGGCTTCCTTCTTTTCACTCTGCCATTTAGGTTAGTATTGTGGAGTATTTTGGTATTTGGTATTTTATTAGGATCCCCATTAGCTGTCGCAAAAGCAGCAGCTACTCCTCCTGGGGTCCACACAAAACATGAAACATAATACAGAATGACATAATACAGAACATCAATAGACAAGAACAGCTCAAGGACAGAACTACATACATTTTTTTAAAGGCACACATAGCCTACATATCAATGCATACACAAACTACAGTATCTAGGTTACTCTGTGGAGTAACTACAATGTTGTTGATCCATCCTCAGTTTTCTCCTATCACAGGAATTCAACTCTATAACTGTTTTAAAGTCACCATTGGCCTCTTGGTAAAAACCCTGAGTGGTTTCCTTCCTCTCTGGCAACTGAGTTAGGAAGGACGCCTGTATCTTTGTAGTGTCTGGGTGTATTGATACACCATCCGAAGTGTAATTAATAACTTCACCATGCTCAAAGAGATATTCAATGTCTGCTTTTTTATTGCCTATCTACCAATAGGTGTCCTTCTTTGCAAGGCATTGGAAAACCTCTCTTGTCTTTGCGCTTGACTCTGTGTAAGCAATACACCATCCCATCTGGTTTGCACTCAGTGGGATTATCATTTGTTTTTCAACAGGACCTCCAGGCTGTGAACGGCTAATTGACCAAGAAGGAGAGTGATGGAGTGCTGCATCAGATGACCTGGCCTCCACAGTCACTTGACCTCAGCCCAATTGTGATGGTTTGGGATGAGTTGGACCACAGAGTGAAGGATAAGCAGCCAACAAGTGCTCAGCATATGTGGGAAATCTTTCAAGACTGTTGGGAAATCATTCAAGGTGTAGCTGGTTGAAGAATGCCAAGAGTGTTGCAAAGCTGTCAAGGCAAAGGGTGGGTACTTTGAAGAATCAAAAATATAAAATATGTTTTGATTTGTTAAAAAAAATGTTGGTTACCTCATGATTCCATGTGTTATTTCATAGTTCTGATGTATTCAATATTATTCTACAATGTAGAAAATAGTAAAAATAAAGAAAAACCCTTCAATGAGTAGGTGTAGCCAAACTTTTGACTGGTATTGTATTTGTTTGCAGTTTTATTTTATGGTGATATTTTCCATGATATACATTTATTTCACTCTACAAGTCCACTCTTCCATAGTATGAATGTCCTTATTTATCCAAAGTGCTGTAATACATTTATTTGCTGCAGACAAGAGGGTATTCAATAGATAGGCATTTGGAAACCGTTCAGGGATTAGTCCAAGTATGGCACTCTTTGGGTCATTTGCCAGGGAGCATTTAAATACATTGTTTACAAAGTCAAAAACATAATTCCAGAAGTGTATTATTGTATAACAAGACCCAACAATATGTAGATAGTTTCTGAATAATTCCCCACATTTTCTCCAGTATTCACTGGTTCTTTCTTTTCTTATCTTCACCATTGTGTCTGGAGTATCAAGACTCAAGACAAGACCCAGATGCAGACAGTTTGAATCACAGATGTTTATTTACAAAACAGGGGGCAGGGAAAGGTCAGTAATCCAGGGAAGTTTCAGAAAGGTACAGAATGGAAGGCAGTCTCAGGGTCAGGGCAGGCAGAATGGTAAAAACTGTGAAGACCAGGAAAAACAAAAACTAGAGCACAGAAAACATACACAGGAATACACTTGTAGGACTTGACGGGAGAAGACAAACTGGCAACAGGCAAACAGAAAACACAGGTATAAATACACAGAGAAAATGGGGACAAATGGGAGATACCTGGTGGGGGGGTGGAGACAAGCACAAGACAGGTGAAACAGATCAGGGTGTGACATGGAGTGAGAAAGTACCTACTAATGATGTTCCATTGATAATGGTATGAGTATTCCTACAGACTGCCTCCCATTTTCAATGGTCTCGCTAAATTCAGATTCCCGCTTGCACTTAGTTTGCAGAGTATTGCTCTGTGGCATGACAACAACAGATTGGTATAGTTGTATTATTTGTTTACTACTAGTTGCCCTTTTCTGAGTATTGGTTCTGTCTTTTTCTATGGGAGAGGGCTCACCCTTCATTTTTACGCAGTTGGGGTGTTTCAGTAAATAGTATCTTAGCTTTAAATAGCTAAATAAATTTCACTTTGGCAAATGGAGATCTGAACTTAGTTCTCTGAATGATTTAACTTGACTGATCTTTAAGACTTTGTGAACATATGACAAATTAAGTAATGACCACCTTTGAAAACCTGAATCTAGTAATAATGGGACAAGATCTGTTAAATATGCAATACCTGTTAGGGATGATATGCAAATAGAAAGAAAGACACTGCATAGTACTTTCCTATAAATCAGCCTCCTTCTATCATATTGAATCTAGACAGTACCTTGCTCACTGGCCTTTGCGTACCCTGGCGTACACACAGTCCCCCTCCTCAGGTGTGTCTTCCACTGGGGACCCTCTAATGTTTTAATCTGTCCATACTCCATCTCCATTGGCTGCCGGGGACCCCCCTCCACCTGTCCGTAATCCACCTTTCTTTCCTTCTGTCTCATCTGCTTCTTCAGTATCCTGACATCAGTGTATTCCACATCCTGACTGTCAACATTAACGAGAGAGAGAGAGAGAGAGAGAGAGAGAGAGAGAGAGAGAGAGAGAAATAGTAGTACTTGAGAGAAATTAAGAGCTACAGCTAAATATCCTCTAACCTGAAGTCTTTGGAGGTGTCTTGTTCTTCTAAACACAGCAAACTGCCAACACCATCACTAGGACAAGGACTACGGCTGCCAGAGACCCTGCTACCACCCCCCGATCTCTGGGTAAAAGAGAGGAAACAGAGACAGAACAACATTTTAGCATGAAGGTTGTTTCATTGCAACCACTGTTACATACCTTAAGTTAAGGGAACA
The DNA here is from genome assembly GCF_018296145.1 of Oncorhynchus tshawytscha. Classification (NCBI taxonomy): domain Eukaryota; kingdom Metazoa; phylum Chordata; class Actinopteri; order Salmoniformes; family Salmonidae; genus Oncorhynchus; species Oncorhynchus tshawytscha. The sequence goes on from NC_056449.1 coordinate 6,204,662, forward strand.
TTTTGACATTCGCCATAAGGTTAGTGAGAAAGTCCATATTGCAAATGTACGGTCCCTTACTAGATGTCTGAAAACGTTTGTAAAATTCGCGGACGCCGTCGGGCCGTGCGGCAGGGCCGGTTCTTCCGGGAAGTCATCAAACGAACTCTCTCGGACATTCGGTTTCCGTTTGATAAAATAATCAAATTTTGGTCATTTTTCCGCTGTCCCGGTAAATCCCGCAAGAGGGCATAAGCAATCATATTGCAAATGTACAAAACATTACGAATCACGATGTGGCCTTATCTCCTAAACGGAAAATATTTTGAAGCCGAAACTTGGTGAGCATAGGTTTGGCATAATGGGCAGTTGGCCCCAAACAAGATGGCATCTAGGCCTCAACGGTTTTTGAGTTATGGCCAATTTTCTGGGATTAAAGGTCCAAAATGAAAATAGAGCAATCATTTTTCCGCTTCACGTCAAATTCAAGGAGCCTCCGGTGTCAATAAAAAAAGAACTAGCCATTTATCTATTGTCATTTAAGAAAAATTGTACAATATCAAATTGGTGATGTTCAAAAATAGTTTTTTTTTTTTTTAAACAGTTACAGATCCAATTGCAGCGTGTTCATACATATCTTTTTAAAGTGTGCTTCGGAGCTCTGTGAGATTTCTGTGATTTTCTGAAATAATACACACTCACTAAACCCTCCGTAAATAAGTCAGTTCTTAACATAAAGACTTAAAACTCAAAATTCTATAATTGCCTACCCCAAGGAGGATATGTGTTCACTTTCAGCTTCCTGTGTAAACCAGAAGTGCCTTAAAATGGTGTCATAGGTGCCGTTTCCAAGGGATAAAAAGGTCAGATCTTTTCAAAACTTCATATGTGTGATTAGGCAACCCCCATGAACTGTAAGTCAGTCATTTCTCCCAACAGAAGTCAAAGAAAAGCTCTCTCACACACACACACACACACACAGCAAGGATGGAGTGACAAAGTGCGGTGCTTAAAGACACACACAGCCTGCAATGGCATTTCCATATTCTCTATGCCGTGCCGAGTTCAACGAGATGCCCCGCTTGACCGTAGCTCGCTCTGAGTGCAGCGACCGTGAAAAAAAGTAGGCCCAAAATGAAGCCTGGCCCTAAATGTAATTTGCTTTTGGGTGACAGTGAGAGAACCGTTAGGGTGAGAAGCAGGGTACGATCCTGAGGTCCTCCCGATCTGTGCAAGCCTTACCTTGACCGTGTGGCATTAACCCTGAACAGTAAAACAGGGTTTTTTGATCTCACAGATTACAATGACATCTCTCCCCATAGGAATACATTGCCTGCTCCTCTAAAGTCAACCTGAAGCCTATGTGGGTTATGAATGCCTTATGAACCTGTCTTCGATGACAACCCTGTGTAAATCGGTCAGTTCTTAACGTAAACACTTAAAACTCAGGATTCTGTAAAGGCATACCCCAATGAGGATATGTGTTTACTTATAGCTTCCTGTGCCAACCGGAAGTGCCATAATTGGTGTCACAGGGGCTGTTTCGAAGGGTTAAAAAAGTCAGATCTTTCCAAAACTTCATATGTGTGATTAGGCAACCCCCATGAACTGTAAATCAGTCATTTTTCCCATAAAATTTAAAAGAAAAACTAAATCACACACACACACAGCTTGGAAGGAGGGATGTATTGGAGTGCGTAGAGACAGACACTGCCTGCAATAGTTAGCTTTGTTCGAGCTAAAAAAGAACCGTCAGATGTAGAGTTCTGAAACTTTAGAAACCTGTTCTAGACCTCAGGTTGATAGTGCGTGGTGAGTTACTTGGCTCTAGAAGGTTCTCGGGCCGAGAAACAGCCTCGTACATTTGTAATGACTTCAATTCATTTTGACCATTACGAAAATGACGACATTTAGAAAAGTCTCAGAGATGCAAGACTAGGTGCATTGAAACCGGCTCGCCCCATAGAGACGGACCCCAATGTTTCTGTCCGATAGCTCATTCAAGGATCCCGTAGCAAGGCATGGAAAAAAGTGGATTTTCAGCACCAATTAGGGTCTTGCTCGGGGACCAAAAGACCTATCGAGCCGAAACTTGGTATTCGGGGTCGACTCAGCTAGGCCTACACATTACATCAGAACTGGACCCGCAGCTAGAATGTAACTACGTGTTTTACGTTTTTATTATGGTTTGAACAGAAGGCGTTGTGAATTTTGGGCCAGCTCTGAAGTATGTGATAGTTGGCTACCAAGCGAGTTGGAAAAAGTGGGTTTGGTGTCAGTTTGGTGTCAGAATGATATCTAATTGACTGATGGACGGTGACTTGCTGGTGACTCTTGTCCATTTGCAATATGTTTAAACAGTGAGGTACCATCACCGTAGTGACATTCTGAAATCAACCCTAACGAGCGATGGAGAGGAACCAGAATCACTGCCCGGCCATCCCGAGGTCATCGGGCCAGTCAATTTTGCATGATTTTTGAGCATGCCAAATTCGTGATGGTAAATGCCCATTGAAACATATTGCAAATGCACATGCACTTGCAATATGATTCAACAGTGAAAAAACATCACCAAATGGACATGATGAAATCAACACAACGAGCGATGGAAAGGAGCAACTATCACTGCCCGGCCATCCTGTGTTCATCAGGCCAGTCAATTTTGCATTTCTGCAGGATTGTTGAGCATGTCAAATTTCTTATGGCATTTGGCCGCCAAAAAAGTGACTTTTGACTTTGACTTTTGACTTCCTATGAAATCATATTGCAAATGGACAAAACATATGGCTTATGCAAAAGTTTTTAAAAAAACGATAATAAAAGGTGACAAAAGTATAGTTTGAGCAAAGTATAGTTTGACTTTTGAGCATGCCAAATTCGTGATGGTAAATGCCCATTGAAACATATTGCAAATGCACATGCACTTGCAATATGATTCAACAGTGAAAAAAACATCACCAATTAGACATGATGAAATCAACACAACGAGCGATGCAAAGGAGCAACTATCACTGCCCGGCCATCCCGTGTTCATCAGGCCAGTCAATTTTGCATTTCTGCTGGATTTTTGAGCATGTCAAATTCGTGATGGTACATGGCAAATGGACATAACATCCTGATTTGGCATTTTCAAATCTTTCATTTTGCATTTGGACATTTCTTATGGCATTTGGCCAACAAAAAGTGACTTTTGACTTTGACTTTTGACTTTCTATGAAATCATATTACAAATGGACAAAACATATGCCTTATGCACAAGTAAAAAAAAAGTTTAAATGATGATAATAAAATATGACTAAAGTATATTGATACAGTTCTTATACATGTGTAATTGACAAAAAATTACACATGTATAAAAAAAATGGTCCAGAAAGCACTTTTTTAAGGGTGTGTGAAGTTTTTTCAAAATTTTTGCTATTTTTGACTTTTGACTTCCTATGAAATCATATTGCAAATGGAGAAACATATATCTTATGCACAAGTTTTAAAAAAAAATTATAATAAAATTGGACAAAAGTATATTCATACATTACTTACACATGTGTAATTGACAAAAAAAAAATCGAAAGAATTTCGAAAAACGGTCCAGAAAGCACTTTTTAAGGGGGTGATAGGTTTTTGATTTTTTTTTCACTTTTTCAAAATGTTACTTTTGGATGTTGACTTGTGTTGCATTTGCAATATGAAAAACCACGGTGGAGCGTGGATTTTTAAAGTGTTACACCTGGCATTTGCCATATGGCATTTACAATCAACTTTGAACAAAACGACGCCGAATTGAGTGGTATTGGACACCGTGTATATGGTTTGTCCAGTGCCAATGACTTCCCATTCATTTTTGTCCATTTCAGGGGGGTGTTCCCTTACTCCCAGGAGACTCTGGACCTGCTGGTATCCCATGTTTTGTGGCTGCATGGCATCCCTAGTGACATTGTTTCTGACAGAGGACCCCCAGTTTACATCCCAGGAATGGAGAGCCTTCTGCACAGCTCTGGGTATTAATATTAGCCTTTCGTCTGGATATCACCCCCAGACCAACAGCCAGACCGAGCGGGCCAACCAGGAGTTGGAAACTGCAATACGCTGTGTGACTTCGGCTAACCCTTCCTCTTGGAGTGCCCAGCTACCCTGGGTGGAATATGCCCACAACACCCTCATCAACGCCTCATCAGGTATGTCTCCCTTTGAGTGTGCTCTGGGTTACAAAACCTCCCTTGTTCCCTGCCCAAGAGGTAGAAGTAGCGGTGCCCTCAGTACAGGACCACATGCGCTGTTGTCGTCGCACCTGGAGGAGGGCCCGGGCTGCTCTTCGTGCCTCCGCCAGGACCCAATCCCAAGCTAACCGTCGCCGTGCTTCAGCCCCAGTCTACACTCCAGGCCAAAAGGTATTTCTTTCATCTAAGGACTTGCCACTGAAAGTGGTTTCCCAAAAAACTAGCTCCCCGATTCGTTGGCCCCTTCAAGATTGATCGTGTCATAAACCCCTCTGCTGTTCATCTGAGATTTTTAAAGGGTTAGCTAATTACTGTTCCTTCAATAAACAGTTGTAGTATTCTGGTCCCTAATGTTTCCCCATCTGAATTAAATGTTTCTAGTCTATATTCAGCTGAATAACTGCTTTCTGTGTTATATATCTTACATGTCCCATTGTTGATAAAGAAGTGTGCTCTGGTTTCAATGGATTTTTTTTCATAATTTTTTGCTTCTAATTTGGAGTATATTTTTAGCAGCATCATTGGAGTCGGTTTTTAATAAATGTCAGGGACTCCACTGACAATGGTCATCAGCTGGAGAGAGTCAGTTCCTCCCAGAGTTCCATAACACTGAGCTCCATCCAGTGTAGCATCACAGGGGGTCTCCATGCCTGAAAATCAACAGAAAATAGACACTGTAGTGACTGACTATCACTAGTTTTAAGGTTTAATTTTATGGATGAGAATACAAGCAACGGTGTAACCAAACCAATGACATCAAGGTATTAAAAAACATAACAGTACCTCAGTCAGTTATAATTATCACAGGACAATGAATAGCAAGACAACTGTCTTTTGCAGTGTTTTGAATATTGTCTCTGTATCTGTCATTAGGGATTCATTTGACAAAAGTGACTCTGAGTAGCCTGTAGTATACCACAAACAACTTTGATCAAGTGGTTCACTTTCTGCATGATACAAACAAGGCACTTTACATCATGTGTAAAACAAGGAGATCGACACATAAAGAAACGTCTTATCATGAGATACTCCTGCTAACATCACCAACAGTCCAAACAAAGCCTCATGTCTCTTCACAACACAGGGCAAGTTAACAAATGAAGCAATACTGTACTGTATTCTGAGCTGATTTTCTAAGTTCTAACTCAGAGGAAAGAGGAACTTAAATTCATGTCTCTTGATGTGTAATATCGGATAAGTTGTAAAAAAGTGATGTGAGAATACACTCTAAGAAAAAAAGTTTATATCTAGAACTTACAGTAAGTGTTCTTCGGCTGTCCCCTTTCCACGGAGGGTTCTACATGGAATTCACCTCTAAGAGTGTACTTTTGAGTGTAAAGAAATATTTGGCCTGAGAAAATGACACCTCGTTTGTTTTGTCAGGGCAGAGGTCAGCTCTAACATACTGAACAAGCTGTTCATCACTGACATTAACACAGTACCTTCTTCTTCACAATTAGTCGGCTATATCAGTCCATTTAAGATTATGACATTACAAAAAAATAAATGAATGAGAAAGAAAGAAAGAAAGAAAGCAAAAGGTGATTTAAGAGGAGGAGAGGTGAGAGAAATAAAAAGTGAAACAGAGAGGACCAAATTTATAATGTTTCCCAAATGGTTGTTTGTGACTCATCGATGGCATCGACCGGTTGTAACTGATTCCTTTTGGGTTGCAGTTGGACAGAATAACAATAAATCATTATGGACTGCATTTATATAGCAATTCCTGGGAGCTCAAACCGTGATGAATTGGGTTTGTTTATTAGAAGCAAATTAAGAAAAGAACCAAAAAAAGGAACCATTCTTCCATGAAGGACACACTAGTGGGCCATCCTTTCAATCACAAACTTCTGCAGTGAATGACAACTTTTACTACTGCACAATAACCTTGTTGAGAGTTTGTAAAAAAAAAAAAAAAATTATACATCGATAAATAAAACATGAAATCAGTAACAGAGAGACTATGACAAATGTAGACAGTCCATTTGTTGGGATATTTATTTAGGTAAATAATGTACAAAACCCTCAGCATTGAATGCCATGAAATACAAACAGTAATATGGGAAAGTTAATCCAATTTGTTACAGTAACAAATGGAGAAACAAGGCTTCAGTACCACTTCTAAAGACCAACCCTTCAAACATGCAGCTCTCATTGGCCAAGCTGTATTCCAGCATACAAAGTCTCCTCCTGCCCCTCAGGTCTGTCTCTCTCCGTGTTTGGTCTGGCACCCTCCAGCACTACAATCTGTCCATACACCACCTCCTCCTCCTCTCTGTTTCTCCCTCTTCTTTAGAATCGGGATGTCATCACATTCCAGTTCTGGACTCTCAACAGCATCAGTGTGGAGATGTTGACATTAGTTGGGGGGGTATTGCACAGATCATTTGTTGACATTTAACATTTGAGGTATGGAAGCAACCCACATATGCTCTAATGTTGATTTGCAGATTTAGAAATAGCATCCATTCACCTCCTTCACATGCACTTGACCGATCTGTAGATCTGGAAGTAGGCCTATCGAAATGTATCTAGGCCTACACTAATTCAATGTAGGGACAACAACCTAAAGAAATTCTAAATTGAGCCACAACACTGAAACAACAGTCACATGAGCTGACTGAGTGTTGTAATCAGTGGTGTGGATGTTTATCTTTGACGTTTGTTAGATGTGTTGGATTGTTAGGCTGTCACATTACTGACCTGATGCCTGTGGAGGGTTCCTCCTCTTGTGAATACAGTAAGCTCCCACCACCACTGCAAGGACCAGGACCACAGCTACTGGTGATCCTCTGGCAGTGCAATAAGATCCTCCTGCATGATATGGTGAGGAGAAATAGTGGTGGTGGGTGGTGGGTGGGTGGGGGGGTTTGACACAGTCCAACACAAATAATGCATGACAACGTTCAAGCGTTCAAGATAAATTGCCTTTGGCTTCTATGGAATATTCTTATTTGGCAAATAGATGTGTTTTTTAGCTCCTCACCTCCAATTATCAGTTGTACTACTCTCGTGTCCAAGTAATGTCCATCTGACTTGAAGATTTCTAAAGAATATTCAGCAGAATCACTCCTCTCTGTGTTATTTATTTTAAATGTCCCATTATTGATAAAGAACTCTGATCTGGCTTTAATGAATTCATGGACAATTTTGTTTTGTTTTATTCTGAATATCACTGTTTTCGCACCAGTGGGGTCTTTTTTGAATGTGAGTTCGGATCCTGTGGCATCATTCATCAGCTGGAGATAGACAGTTCCTCCCAGAGGTCCGTAACACAACATGTTCTGTGTAGCATTACAGGAGGTCACCATTCCTGAGGATAGAAAAAAATAGCTGTTTTGTTGATAGTGATAATAAGTGTAAATCCTTTGCTACAACTTTATCAATACCATTTATCCAACTGGTGGGTCTAATCCTGAATGCTGATTGTTTAAAACCGCATCCCAGCAGGTGCCTATTACACAAGTTACCACTGGCTAAATCTATGACGTTAAAATGCCTATTTCACTCTGTTCCATCTGACTGTGCAATCAACTGTCTTATCAATGTTTTTAATTAAAATATGTCATCAATATTTGAATATGTTGGCAACCCATTGTATAAATGTGATAATTCCTGTGAAGCCGGTGTTTGGAGGATATATTGGCACGGTATGCCGGCCCTCGACTTTGTCTCCACCCGTGCCATGCCAATATATCCCCCACACACCTTCTTCTCGGGAATTATCACTTAATTCACTTCTTGACATTATGATAGCCCGAACTGATCTTTTGACCAGTAAATAATTTTCTTGTGCTTGTCTTTTAAAATAATTAACCATCAATTTATACTGAACAAAAATATGAACTCACCATGCAACCATTTCAAAGATTTTACTGAGTTAAAGTTCATAGAAGGAAACCAGCCAATCAGCATAAAATCCCCACAAAAGGGATTTTATTACAAACAGAAACTCCTGAGCTCCATCCTCACCCTACTCAGACAATCCCACAGGTAAAGAAGCCGGATGTGGATGTCCTGGGCGGGCATGGTTACGCGTGGTCTGCGGTTGTGAGGGCGGTTGGATGAACTGCTAAATTCTCTAAAACGACGTTGGTAGAGAAATTAAAACGCTTGAGTGGACATTCTTTCAGTCAGCTTGCCAATTGCATGCTCCCTCAAAACTTGAAACATCTGTGGCATTGTGTTGTGTGACAAAAGTGGCCTTTTATGGTCCCCAGCACAAGGTGCACCTGTGTAATGATCATGCTGTTGAATCAGTTTCTTGATAGGTCACATCTGTCAGGTGGATGGATTATCTTGGCAAAGGAGAAATGCTCCCTAACAGCAATGTAAACAAATTTGTGCACAAATGTTGAGAAATAAGCTTTTTGTGCATATGGAACATTTTTGGGATCTTTTATTTCAGCTCATGAAAAATGGGACCAACACTTTACGTGTTAGGTCTATATTTTTGTTCAGTATAAATTGCAATGCTCTATGATCCTACATAAGTGGCATTGATTTGAGACTGTTACTTTTCTCTTCATAAGAGAGTGTTGCATGCTGCTGTAATTATTCAGTTACAACACCATTTATAACACTGGGTTGTTGTTGTTGTTTTAATTTGCATGACCTCCATAGACAAACAGATATATATCTCAGTATAGAAAAAAAGGGTATCTTACCATAAGCGGATTCTGCTGACATAATCAGAAGTCCAAACATCATAAACATGTTCCTTTATAATAGGCATCTACTGATGTGGCAACTATAGATTCCCTTATTGAAGTCCCAAACTTGGATTACAAACAACAAACGTCCACGTTATATATCAGAACGTCACTAGGCTATTTGAATAAAACATGTAAATGATTGTGTCATTTCACGGATGGGGAAGGAAATGTTTGAACACAACCATAATCTCACTTCTTCATTTCACAGGCCGATGCATAAACATTTCAGTATATAGGATAAGGCAAGTAGGCAAGTCGGTTAAGAACAAATTCTTATTTTCAATGATGGGCTAGGAACAGTGGGTTAACTGCCTTGTTCAGTGGCAGAACAACAGCTTTTTACCTTGTCAGCTTCGGGGATTCGATGTTGCAACCTTTCAGTTACTATTCCAACACTCTAACCAGTAGGCTACCTGCCACCCCGTATATACTTAAGCGAACAAGAGATCTTGAGACTAGATTTATATTAGGGCTATAAGATTTAATGTGATCCAAAATGAATTATCACACCAGATTTACACTGTGAGAACTTTGTTTCAGTCTTATACTGTAGGTTATTTAGAGAAACACTATGCCCTTTTATTAGCTGTGTCTGTTACGGTGTTTCTCTGACACAAACTCAAGTCAGTTGTCAAGTGCAAGTTGAAATAATGGTTGAGAAACACTGTTACACCACACAGGTCATGTGTTCACTGTGAGCCCTCTCATGGTTCCCGCATGTAGGGAGTGAAGGTTTTCCATAGAAAATCAAAGTGAGAGTGTATTAAAATAAACCTTTTGTTTGTGAAATGTTATGAAGAGTTTCATTCCAAAACGCTATACAGTGGGGAGAACAAGTATTTGATACACCGCCGATTTTGCAGGTTTTCCTACTTACAAAGCATGTAGAGGTCTGTAATTTTTATCATAGGTACACTTCAACTGTGAGAGACGGAATCTAAAACAAAAATACAGAAAATCACATTGTATGATTTTTAAGCAATTAATTTGCATTTTATTGCATGACATAAGTATTTGATACATCAGAAAAGCAGAACTTAATATTTGGTACAGAAACCTTTGTTTGCAATTACAGAGATCATACGTCTCCTGTAGTTCTTGAACAGGTTTGCACACACTGCAGCAGGGATTTTGGCCCACTCCTCCATACAGACCTTCTCCAGATCCTTCAGGTTTCGGGGCTGTCGCTGGGCAATACGGACTTTCAGCTCCCTCCAAAGATGTTCTATTGGGTTCAGGTCTGGAGACTGGCTAGGCCACTCCAGGACCTTGAGATGCTTCTTACGGAGCCACTCCTTAGTTGCCCTGGCTGTGTAAAAAAAAAAAACTAGGTTCAATGTTAGCTAGCTAACATTAGGCTATAACTAGCAATGCAAATGGATTTCTGATAAGAATAATATTACTACACGTAACGTGAGCGAGCCAGCAAGCTACATTTGCTAGTTAACTAACAGTACGCTTTAATTCTGACAAAATTAGAAACTTATATCTGAACATTTTGCTGGACTCACATATATACTGTATATAGATGAATACTTCATGGCAGACTGGAAACATTTAACTTCGTTTTGTTTGTAGCTACATCTTGTTTGGCCAGTGATGTGTCAAGTCACTCCAGTTCACACTGTGCAGAAAGTAGCCCATCACTTTTACCAACTGATCTGCCGATAGCGCCTGCTAAATTCAGGGCATCAATGTTGTTGAGAAAAGTAGCAAAACTATTGTAGTTCTCGATGGCTAACAATTATATCTTTCAAAAATGGCGCAGTACTGAACAGCTCATGTTACAGACAAAAGCATGCTACATGGTAAACCAATCCAAACTCTTCTCCCAGCAAGCCCAACAATTATCTCAGCCAATCATGGCTGGTGGGAAGGTTCCTGTCTTTTTCCGTGGCTAAACCAACTAGTCTCATAATTCACATTTTATTCGTATTTATGGATGGAATACAAGTTTGTTATAAAGGCACATGAATGTTCACATGTTTCAGAAGGCATTTCTGCAAAAAACAAAAAAACTGTTTATAAAAAACTGTTCGTTCAAATCCCTTTCCTGTGAAGTAGTGACGTGTGACATACGCCTAGTTTCCTGAAAGGAGTCACATTTTCTGAAATCTATGGGAAAAAATCTGAGAAGAGTCATATTTTACACACTCTTGAAGGTCCCTATAAGCAATCATTTCTGAAGAAAAAACATAAATGTGATAACTTGGTGTATACAGCGTTTTGAAAATGTTTTATCTATTAACGATAGGGGCCACAGAAAATGTTGTGGCCGGTCAGATATTTTTGTCTGGACGCTATTGCTAAAAAAGCGATCATACATGCTATTGTGGTCTCCTGCTATATGTTATTCAAATTTGAGTCATTTAGCAGATACTTTACTTACAGTAGTGAGTGCATATATTTTCAATAGGTCCTCCTTGGGAATAAAACCCACAAATACAATAATCAGTACCATAAGTACTGCATCAGCTAAATATAATTTTTACCACCATAAAAACAATAGTAGCCTACATTCAGTTGCATTTCAGGTGCATTTGCAATTTGAACATTGATTTATTTAGGAGAAAAAGCTGATATTATAATTATTATTTAGAAAAAAAGATGCAATCTATGCTGAATAAAAATATATTAGGTTGCAGTTTGTCTTAAAGACCACCTGGTGTCAGCCTTGTTGCGTCTCAGAGTAATCAACATACGTAACTGTCCCCACAAGGCTCTGAGTGTGGATATATGAACAAAAATATAAATGCAACATGCAACAATTTCAACGGTTTTACTGAGTTACAGTTCATAGAAGAAAATCAGCCAATTGAAATAAATAAATTACGCCCTATTCTATGGATTTCACATGACTGAGCAGGGGCGCAGCCATTGGTGGGCCCGGAAGGGCATAGGTCCACCCACTTGGGAGCCAGGCCTAGCCAATCAGAATTATTTTTTTCCACACAAAGGGGCTTTATTACAGACAGAAATACTCCTCAGCTTAATCAGCTGTCCGGGTGGCTGGTCTCAGACAATCCCGCAGGTGAAGAATCCGGATGTGGAGGTCCTGGGCTGGCGTGGTTACTCGTGGTCTGCGGTTGTGAAGCGGTTGGAAATACTGCCAAATTCTCTAAAATGACATTCGAGGCGGTTTATGGTAGAGAAATGAACATTAAATTATCTGGAAAAAGCTCTGGTGGACATTCCTGCAGTCAGCATGTTAGTTGCACGCTCCCTCAAAACTTGAGACACCCGTGGCATTGTGTTGTGTGACAAAACTGTACATTTTAGAGTGGCCGTTTATTGTCCCCAGCACAAGGTGCACATGTGTAATGATCATGCTGTTTAATCATCTTCTTGAAATGCTACACCCGTAAAGTGGATGGATTATCTTGGCAAAGGACAAAAGCTCACTAAGGGGGATGTAAAGACATTTTTGCTTTTTGTGCACATGGAACATTTCTGGGGTCTTTTATTTAAGTTAATGAAACATGGGACCAACACCTTACGTGTTGCTTTTTATTTTGGTTCAGTTTAGAACATAAAAGGTTTCTTCAGCTGTTCGCATATGAGAACCCTTTGAAGAACCTTTATGGTTCCAGGTACAGTGGTGTCCCAACATGCAGGAAAGGTGGGGCAGAGCCTGTTTAGCTGTTTTGCATGTTATTTTGGCATTAATATGTGTCACATATCAGTTTGCAAACCGTGTAGAAATGTTACGTTTTTATTAATAAAGCCGCATACAAACATGGTCTCTTTTTTGCTTTCTTGAGTAAGGAAGGTCCAAAATGCAGGTGAATCAGCCTAGCTCAGTGCTTTCTGTGGTGGAGTCACAGCCAGTGGAAATTACAGAGCAAAGGCATTGGTAATGTTCTCTAGTTGCACCGTGATTGGCTCAGTGTTCTGTCACTCATGGGGACACTACGTCACTGCAAACTCTACAGGGAGAGCTAGGCAGTTCATGCCCCTTTGGGTGCTGCCATAGATTTACACTAGAAGTGCCCATCCAAAAGGTCTCAAGGTCAAGGTCAAGGTCATTGGCCACAGATAAAATTACGTCAAATCACTTTATATCTAACGTAGCTCTGATTGAAATGATCATGCCAACATCATACTTTCAAAATCTTAGCTAGCAAGCTAGACAAGCAGTTATCATCATGAATCAAGTCGACAATCTACTTGTCACGATCGTCGTATTGAGGAGACCAAGGCGCAGCATGATATGAATACATGTTCTGTATTTAATGAAGAAAGAACACTAAAACAACCTTACACCGCAACGCTATATATCAACAGTGCAAACACAGACAACTAGACATAGACAATAACCCACGAACCACAATACAAAACAGGCTACCTAAATATGGTTCCCAGTCAGAGACAACGACAAACACCTGCCTCTGATTGAGAACCATATCAGGACAAAACACATAGAAACAGACTAACTAGACATGCAACATAGAATGCCCACTCGTATCACACCCTGACCAAACAAAACAAAAACAAACAACGCAAATAATGGTCAGAGTGTGACACTACTGCCAAATCTTTTTCAAACCTTTTCATATGAAGAGAAATTATAGATAAAACGTATTGGTGCTCATCGGCCATTGTACATAAACATTACACAGCAAGTTGGAAATCACAAATTCAACAATGAGTGGTTTTGAAGGAATCAGTGTCTAACTGAAAACGTTGCAAAGCAATCACTATTTTCTTCCCCTGCCGGCTATTTGGTGGTGAGGATGTGTGGTCCAAGTCTGGGTTTAAGAGTCTCTTTTCCAAGCTAAAAGGATATATTCACACCCAACACCATTAGCCAGAAAAGGTTGAATGCATCGGCCATATAGTCAATCCAGTATGATCTCTGCCACGTTCAAAACAACTGGAAACTCGGAACTAGGAAATCTCAGATTTCAGTGAGTTCAGGACAACTGGGATCTCGGGGAAAAAACTAAATCCAACTGGGAAAATACGTTTTGAGCGGTCATTCAACTCGGAATTCCAGGTTGGGAACTTGGGCTTCTTTCTAGAGCTCCAACCTGAAGATCACTGACGTCATGATTCAACATAGTTTTTTTTTTAGTTCCCAGTTGTCTTGCAATCACCATAAATCCAGAGAATGCCAGACTTTGATGAAAAGTTTAACGACAAAATTTGCCTTAAAGAAGGCCCGCTGCGCCACCTTCCTGTTCAAATGAGCACAAAAATGTATTGAATAGTGCAGCATAAATGATTTAATATGCCAGCGAGACATGTATATTGTAGCTAAGAAACTAATACTAAGTGTATGTTGTGTAGAGAGCCCATGTGCCTCTCCTTAATAATTTGGTCTCTTTCTTCCTCATATGAATGAATTTACTGAACATAAATGCAATAATGTTTGTGTATGGTTCAAAAGTCAAATATCATTTTGGCGTTTGTTATTATTGAAGGAGAATGTGGATCTTATCAACTTACAAAAATCCACAAGGAGTCAGTATAAACCACATTTCCTTAATTAAGGATACAACTCTTTTTTTCAATTTTCACCTAAAATGATATACCCAAATCTGACTGCCTGTAGCTCAGGACCTGAAGCAAGGATATGCATATTCTTGATACCATTTGAAAGGAAACACTTTGACATTTTTGGAAGTGTGAAATGAATGTCGGAGAATATAACACATTACACCTGGTAAAATATAATACATAGAAAAAATGTGTTTTCTTTTTTGTACCATCATCTTTGAAATGCAAGAGAAAGGCCCTAATGTATTATTCCATTTCAGGCATAATTTAGATATTGGCCACTAGGTTGGCAGTAGTGTATGTGCAAAGTTTTAGACTGATCCAATGAACCATTCCATATATGTTCAAAATGTTGTATCAAGACTGCCCAAATGTGCCTAATTGGCTTATTAACCTTTTCACACGTACCAACAAACGGGTGTGATCATTCTATAGTGGTCCCTGTTGCATATGATAAAACCGTTGTGATTAGAACTCTTGATTAGAAAGCTTATTTAGTATGTCCATTTTCGATTGCAGCTATGATCAGTATTTGAGCAGGCAACACTTATTTCAAATAAATATTTTACACAAACACGGTCCTTACAAAGTTATGTCCAGAATGTGACCAGTTTATTTTTGGATGCAATGTTCAGACATTCACAGAAGTAGCTACAGCTTAACACAATCATCCAAATCGGAAAATGTAGGCTATATTTGTCCAAGCGCTAACTGAGGAAAGATTGACGTAACACAAGCGGTTATACGTTTAAAACTCTTGGCTGACAGAAACTACAATATGAATTAGCTAATAGTAATTACTATTTAAAATTCATCACATCACGGGTGTACTCACCAATGATCGAAATAATTGAATGAAACACTTTCTAGAAATTGAAAGTAATCCGACGATGGTTAGTTTTGCGTGCCAGAATGTTATTTTTTTCGCATCAACCAAAGATAATAAGAGATGTTGAAGGGGGTGTGTCATCTACGATCATCCACGTCCCTTCATTCACTTCCGGAAGTTTCCCCGAAAGATGAGTGAACCATTCCTTCACCTCATTATAACATCTTTGGTCTGACGGATTATGTGACACCCAGAATGCATTGTATAATGTCAACAAATATGGCGCCATACGTAGCTGGCAAATAGCTCAGCTCATTATAATCAGTACAAGCCTGTTTTCCGGGCCTCTAGTAGTCTCTGTGGGGGTGCCACAAGGTTCAATTCTTGGGCCAACTCTTTTCTCTGTATACATCATGATGTCGCTCTTGCGGCTGGTGAGTCTCTGATCTGCCTCTAGGCAGACGACGCCATTCTGTATACTTCTGGCCCTTCTTTGGACACTGTGTTAACTACCCTCCAGACGAGCTTCAATGCAAAACAACTCTCCTTCTGTAGCCTCCAACTGCTCTTAAATACAAGTAAAACTAAATGCATACTCTTCAACCGATAGCTGCCTACACCTGCCCGCCTGCCCAGCATCACTACCCTGGACGGCTCTGACTTAGAATATGTGGACAACTACAAATACCTAGGTGTCTGGTTAGACTGTAAACTCTCCTTCCAGACTCACATCAAACATCTCCAATCAAAAGTTAAATCTAGAATTGGCTTCCTATTTCGCAACAAAGCATCCTTCACTCATGCTGCCAAACATACCCTTGTAAAACTGACCATCCTACCGATCCTTTTCGGCGATGTCATTTACAAAATAGCCTCCAACACCCTACTCAACAAATTGGATGCAGTCTATCACAGTGCTATCCATTTTGTCACCAAAGCCCCATTAACTACCCACCACTGTGACCTGTGCACTCTCGTTGGCTGGCCCTCGCTTCATACTCGTTGCCAACCCACTGCTTCCAGGTCATCTACAAGACCCTGCTAGGTAAAGTCCCGCCATATTTCAGCTCGCTGGTCACCATAGAAGCACCCACCCGTAGCACACGCTCCAGCAGGTGTATTTCACTGGTCACCCCCAGGGCCAATTCCTCCTTTGGCCACCTCTCCTTCCAGCTCTCTGCTGCCAATGACTGGAACAAACTACAAAAATCTCTGAAACTGGAAACACTTATCTCCCTCACCAGCTTTAAGCACCAGCTGTCAGAGCAGCTCACAGATCACTTCACCTGTACATAGCCCATCTATAAATAGCCCAAACAATTACCTCATCCTCTACTGTATTTATTTATTTTGCTCCCTTGCACCCCAGTATTTCTACTTTGCTCATTCACCTACTGCAAATCTACAATTCCAGTCTTTTACTTGCTATATTGTATTTACTTCACCACAGTGGCCTTTTTTATTGTGTTTACCTCCCTTATCTCACCTCATTTGCTCACATTGTATATAGACTTGTTTTTGTATTGTATTATTGGCTGTATGTTTGTTTTACTCCATGTGTAACTATGTGTTGTTGTATGTGTCGAACTGCTTCGTGATATCTTGGCCAGGTCGCAGTTGTAAATGAGAACTTGTTCTCAACTTGCCTACCTACAAAGGTAAAATAAAGTAAAAAAATAAAACCTTCAAAAAAGTATTTTACACACATCATAGGTGTCCATTAAAATATGTGTAATAATCGGAATGCATTATTTGTCACAAGTATACATACATACATACATACATACATACATACATACATACATACATACATACATACATACATACATACGTACATTTTGCGCCTACAGTAGAAACTACAAAACGATATACAGAAAATAAGGAACTTACTTTGATAGGAACGCACACATGTCCAAAGTTATTAACAACATAAACAACAAGGAAGGCAAAGCGAGCGCCAGTAAGTAAATGGTCCAATTCTTGCAAGACTGCGCAAATAGATGCATACTTGATCTGCGCAATCATGAGTGATGTGCGGGGGGCTCTAATCGAAAGGATAGTTTTTGTCCGCTACGCTGAATGTGAATTAATGAGGAAGCGGAACACACCTCAATTCAAACTGTTGTTAGAAAATACAAGTTGTTAGAAAATAATTTGAAATTGACATATTGAAACATAGCCTACAGATAATTAGCTGGCAGCGCGTGTAAACTGTCCTGTTGCGTAATAATCACATTTTGGAACAGTGAGTGCATTCTGACATCACGTGCATAAAACAACTCTCGCTGGGGCGACCGTTAGAGGTATTTGGAACTCACATGAAAAGGTTCATACATTTTCAAGTTCAAAATTGTGCACTCTCCTCAAACAATAGAATGGTATTATTTCACTGTAATAGCTACTGTAAATTGGACAGTGCAGTTAGATTAACAAGAAGTTAAGCTTTCTGCCCATATCAGATATGTCTATGTCCTGGGAAATGTTTTTGTTACTTACAACCTCATGCTAATCACATTAGCCTACGTTAGCTCAAACGTCCCATGGGGGACACCGATCCTGTAGATCCGCCCCTTTTTTGTTGTTGCCTAAAACACGGTAGCAGAGAGAACAGTCTATGACTAGGGTGGCTGGAGTCTTTGACAATTTGTAGGGCCTTCCGCTGACACCGCCTATTATAGAGGTCCTGGATGGCAGGAAGCTTGGCCCAGTGATGTAACGGGCCGTATGCACTACCCTCTGTAGTGCCTAGCAGTCGGAGGCCGAGTAGTTGCCATACAGGCAGTGATGCAACCCGTCAGGATGCTCTCGATGGTGCATCTGTAAAGCCTTTTGAGGATGCCAAATCTTTTCAGTGTCCTGAGGGGGAATAGGTTTTGTTGTGCCCTCTTCAAAACTGTCTTGGTGTGCTTGGACCATGTTAGTTTGTTGGTGATATGGACGCCAAGGAACTTGAAGCTCTCAACCTGCACCACTACAGCCCCGTCGATGAGAATGGGGGGCGTGCTCGGTCCTTCTTTTCCTATAGTCCACAATCATCCCCTTTGTCTTGCTCACATTGAGGGAGAGGTTGTTGTCCTTGCACCACACGGTCAGGTCTCTGACCTCCTCCCTAAAGGCTGTCTCATCGTTGTCGGTGATCAGGTCTACCACTGTTGTGTCATCAGCTAACTTAATGATGGTGTTGGGGTGTGCCTGGTCGTGCAGTCATGACCGAACAGGAAGTACAGGAGGGGACTGAGTATGCACCCCTGAGGGGCCCCGTGTTGAGGATCAGCATGGCAGATGTGTTGTTACCTACTCTTATTACCTGGGGGCGGCCTGTCAGGAAGTCCAGGATCCAGTTGCAGAGGGAGGTGTTTAGTCCTAGGCTCCTTAGCTTACTGATGAGCTTTGAGAGCACTATGGTGTTGAACGCTGAGCTGTAATCAATGAATAGCATTCTCACATAGGTGTTCCTTTTGTCCAGGTGGGAAATGGCAGTGTGGAGTGCAATAGAGATTGCATCATCTGTGGATCTATTGGTGGGTTATGCAAATTGGAGTGGGTCTAGGGTTGCTGGAATAATGGTGTTGATGTGAGACATGACCAGCCTTTCAAAGCATTTCATTGCTACAGGTAGTCATTTTGGCAGGTTACCTTAGTGTTCTTGGGCACAGGGACTATGATGGTCTGCTTGAAACATGTTGGTATTACATGCTCAGACAGGAAGAGGTAGAACATGTCAGTGAAGACACTTGCCAGTTGGTCAGGGCATGCTTGCAGTACACGTCCTGGTAATCCGTCTGGCCCAGCGGCCTTGTGAGTATTGACCTGTTTAAAGGTCTTACTCACTTTGCGGAGAGCATGATCATACAGTCATCCAGAACAGCTGATGCACTCATGCATGTTTCAGTGTTACTTGCCTCAAAGGGAGCATAGAAGTTATTTTGCTCATCTGGTAGGCTTGTGTTACTGGGCAGCTCTCGGCTGTGCTTCCCTTTGTAATCTGTAATAGTTTGCAAACCCTGCCACATCCGATGAGCGTCGCAGCCGGTGTAGTACGATTCAATCTTAGTCCTGTATTGACGCTTTGCCTGTTTGATGGTTTGTCAGAGAGCATAGCGGGATTTCTTATAAGCTTCTGCATGTGTCCATGTGTGTAAAATTGTTTTGGCTGAGAGGGTAGACTACCGGCAGTGGTGTAGGCCTTGTGGAGGGTAAACGCAACTAAACACAGTTTACCCATCTCCTTTTTCTGAAAAATGCATTGAAAGTATAGGGAGCGTTCATTTTTTCACCACGACCAGCAATCAGAGTTGACCCACCAATTGGTATACCACTACATCACTGGCTACCGGTAGGCCTATTTAAAGTTAATGGTAATGGGCCTACACATTGTAGCCTTCTAGTAAATTGACCACGTTAATGTGACCATCCTGTTTTTCCCAGGAGTTTCAGCCCCATTTCAGGTGTCCTGACTTTTCAGGCTACAAAAAAAAGGTACATTTGTCAGCAAGATATATAAATGAATGTAGGCCTGGTGTTTTGTAAAGAGATGTCTATTTCCGTTAAATTACATCTTTATTATTAGGCCCATAAAAAAATGTTTGCACCCGCCCAATAGAGATCCCAGAATTCCACAGTGTAATGTGTACTCAGATCACAGGTCACTGTGACTGAGGATAAGAGTGAAATATATTTTACTGGTATAATTGTTTATAATCTAATTATCAGATTTTGTGGTTTAACATAAACTTATAATTGTTACAATTCTCTACACATATAAAGAGAGAAATGGACATGACAATGATGTTCTCTATGGCATTAGTAGGAATAGCTTTTGTCATGAATATGTTTTCCATTCAACAATAATGCATCTGTCTGTAACGGCCATTGGTGGAAGAAGGTGAGGACCAAGGTGCAGCGTGGTAAGTGTTCATCATTTTAATTGTAAAACTGAACACTATCAAACAAGCAACAAAAGAACAACCAAAACAGCTCTGTCATGTGCAAAACACACTAAACAGAAAATAACTACCCACGCCACACAGGTAGGAAAAGGCTACCTAAGTATGGTTCTCAATCAGAGACAACGATAGACAGCTGACTCTGATTGGGAAACCATACCAGGCCAAACACATAAATACAAAACATAGAACAAAACATAGAATGCCCACCCCAACTCACGCCCTGACCAAACAAAATCGAGAAATAAAAAAGGAACTGAGGTCAGGATGTGACACTGTCATTATTAGGAGACACTAGAAATCAAACATTATACTGTGATGTGGAATCATTGTCAGAAATACTTCATGAATTAGCCTAGACATATTTTTCCCTTATGATCAATGCATAGCAGGACAACTGCATAAGAACTCTTAACAATAAACGTACCATGAGACACCTGCTAACATCACCAACAATCCAAATACAGCCTCCATATCTCTTCTTATAGTTTGCAAACTGATCTCAACGCATTTCCAACAAGTGGAGAAAGGCTTTATAATAGCTTGACTATACAGTGCCTTCAGAAAATATTCAGACCCCTTGTCATTTTCCAAATTGTTCCACACATGGATTTAAAAAATAATAATAATCCTCAGCAATCTACACACAATACCCCATAATGACAAAGCGAAAACAGGTACAAAAAAAAGAAAAAACGCAAATATTTACATAAGTATTCAGCACCTTTGCTATGAGACTCGAAATTGAGTTCAGGTGAATCCTGTTTCCATCGATCATCCTTGATATGTTTATACTGTTTAAACTTGATTGGAGTCTACCTGTGGTAAATTCAATTGATTGGACATGATTTGGAAAGGCACACACCTGTCTATATAAGGTCCCACAGTTGACAGTGCATGTCAGAGCAAAATCCAAGCCCTGAGGTCGAAGGAATTGTCCGTAAGAGCTCAGAGACAGGATTATGTCGAAGCACAGATGTGGGGAAGGGTACCAAAACTTTTCTGCAGCAATGAAAGTCCAAGAACACAGTGGCCTCCATCAATCTTAAATGGAAGATGTTTGGAACCACCAAGACTCATCCTAGAGCTGGCTACCTGGCCAAACTGAGCAATCGGGTGAGAAGAGCCTTGGTCAGGGAGTTGAGAATCTTCCAGAAGGAAAGCCAACTCTGCAGCAGTCCACCAATCAGACCTTTATGGTAGAGTGGCTAGACAGAAGCCACTCATCAGTAAAAGGCACACCTAAAGACTCTCAGACCATAAGAAACAAGACTTTCTGGTCTGATGAAACCAAGACTGAATGCCAAGCATCACATCTGGAGAAAACCTAGCACCATCCCTAAGGTGAAGTATGGTGTTGGCAGCATCATGCTGTGGGGATGTTTTTCAGCGGCAGGGACTGGGAGACTAGTCAGGATCAAGGCAAAGATGAACAGAGCAAAGTACAGAGAGATCCTTGATGAAAACCTGCTCCAGAGCAAACAGGACCTCCGACTGGGGTGAATGGTAATCTTCCAACATGACAACGACCCTAAGAACAAAGGCAAGACGACGCAGGAGTGGCTTTGGGACAAGTCTCTGAATGTCTTTGAGTGGCCCAGCCAGAGCCCAGACTTGAACCCGATCGAACATCTCTGGAGAGACCTGAAAATAGCTTTGCAGCAACGCTCCACATCCAACCTGACAGTGCTTGAGAGGATCTGCAGAGAAGAAATGGGAGAAGCTCCCCAAATACAGGTGTGCCAAGCTTGTTGCGTCATACCCAAGATGACTCAATGCTGTAATCACTGCCAAAGGTGCTTCAAAGTATTGAGGGTCTGGAAACGTATGTAAGTCACATTTCCGTTTTTTATTTCCAATAAATTAGCTAACCCTGTTTTTGCTTTGTCATTGTGGGATATTGCGTATAGATTGATGAGGGGAAAAAACGGTTTAATACGTTTTAGAATGAGGCTGTAACGTAAGAATGTCAAGTGGTCTGAATACTTTCCGAAGGCACTCTATCTGGCTGCGTACAGTCTGAGCATCTAAGAGTTGTTCCAGTCTGTAGTTTAGAGAACTGTCTGAACGGTACCGGTTGTTTCTTTTTGAGTAAAATGAACTAATATAATTACTAATATACAGTACGTTTGACATTAAATATCACTTCTTCTCTGAAAAGAGGAACCCATACAAAAAGTGTGAGGTTTAATATCTTCTTCATTTGAAAAAGTGAGAGAGATTCATTGTTTATTTCTCATGGGGGAAAAAAAGGTATTAAAATAAAATTAGTTTCCATTTGTGGAGGGAATGTAATTCATGTCATTTAACGCCACTGCCAATTCATAGCTGGCAAAAGAACTGATCAAACTGATAGAAATAAGCCAATGCCATAAGAAATACTTATTAGAAGTCAATGAATGCATACAATGAAAGAACAAAGGAAATAGGTACTGGTATGCAGTGTCATTTTGATTATGGTTGTGCCTCTTGGTACAGCGGTTCCCCTCAAGATATAAAGAACAATCCTATGACCTCTCAGAATAAGAGCCAAGATTATTCTGAAACTTCCACCTAATATTCATCTTGAACCATCTCACTTTGATGAACTGAAACGGCTCAAGGTGGAAACGGAAGTCACCCAGTTTAAATTGGGGTTTGACAACAAAATTATTTTAGCTGTATAAATGACACCAATCAGTATTCCACCAGAGGAAACTTTGTTCCCTGTAGATTCAAGAGCTCCATGGTGGAAAACTATTTCCTGTATTCTGCTGCAGTTCTATGGAACAGTTTTACCAAGCTACCTGAAAACTCTGTCATCATAGAATTGCTTTAAGGTGTCACTAAAAACATACCTGAGAAATAACATGTCCATTTGATTAAGGGTATTCTTTGACGAGGTGACTCAAACGGGACCTCTGTGCTGTTGATATTGTTCTAAATTGTTTTAAATGGATATCGTTGGAAATGGTTGTAAATGGCTACTATTCTTCATTTTAATTGCATTGAGTGCATGAAAAGTGTCTGCCATCTCACTGCCAAATGAAGACCCCAATGGAAATAAGACTCCGGGCTTTGTGTTTTTATCCTCGATAATGTATTAATGTATGAATGTGGTCTCCGGTTGGAGCACAATAAATCAATCAATATGTTCTTTCCATTCGAGTTTCTTATCAATAACCTCTCTCTGCTACAATAGGTCCACTAATGACTCCACAACAGTGGAGGCTGCTGAGGGGAGGATGGCTCATAGTAATGGCTGGAATGGAGTCAATGGAATGATATCAACCACATGGAAACCACGTTTGATACCATTCCATTAACTCCATTCCAGCCATTACTATGAGCCGTCCTCCCCTGAGCAGCCTCCACAACCTCTATCTCCTCTCCGTTATAGGTTTCCACAGGTTTGATCGCCTCCTTCCTCATTCTGAAGGTTGAAGTCCTTTGAGTTCTGCACCTAACAATGTGAGATGAGAGTGAAATCAGTGATTTAATGACAGTTTAATCTTAGGTATTGGTGACACACACACCTGCCCTGTGCTGTAGCCCTCATTGATAAATCTATGGTAACATTATGGGTGGGGCGCCTGCTGTGTTCTAACCTGTGGTGTTGAATATTCTCCTTCTCCTCCCAATACAGCAGCCTACCAGCATCACTGCTAGGATGACACCACCAGCTGACACGGACCCTAAAATGAGCACCATGGGTAGACATAGCCCTGGGTAGAAGAGAGGTAACATGTTGGAGAGGTTATGAGCATTAATGGTAAATCACTACACACAACATATATTTATAGCTGATGAGGACACCTGACCAAATTAAGGCCACGGTTACCAGGCAACAACACTAATCTACTGAAAGTGGCAACTGCAGAAGCACATACAGTACATACAAGGCTTACGACTTCCTTTATGAGAACGTCTCCCTGATTCAACAATCCCAAACTGGATGTGTAAATTACTCTTTAAATGAAATCCAGTAATTATTGTTTGCATTCAATAATTCCATGACTGTTAAGCCGCTTGTACACATAGGCCTACATTTGCAGAACCTTAAATGTTAAGGGTTGCCACACATGCTAAGTATATTGTAATCAGCTATGTTACACAATTTGTTTCAATCTTACTGTATTCCCAACCGTTTAAGGAAATGGTTACTATGTCTGAGGAAGTAGTCACTATCAGTGTAACTGATTATTTGTTACTATTATTTATTATTCTTTCTTATTATTATTATTATTTTTATTTTTTTATTTAATGCATTTTTGGTTATTGCTTGTAAGTAAGCATTTCACTGTAAGGTCTACTACACCTGTTGTATTAAGCATTTCACTGTAAGGTCTACTACACCTGTTGTATTCGGCACATTTTACATAGAATTTGGTGTGTTTTTGATTTAACTGGGCAGTATGGCTACTTTGTTCTGCTCCCAACTTATTCCATTTGATTTGCATTTGGTCATTTAGAAAGATAGGGTATGAATGAAATTGTCTTATGATGTTACTTGCCTTCAATGTCCAGTTGTACTCGTCTGGTTCCCAAACGTTCCCCTCCGGAATCGTAGATCTCCAAGAAGTATTTCCCAGAATCAGCCCTCTCCACGTTGGTTAACCTAAAGGTCCCATTGTTCATAAAGAACTGTGATCTGCCTTCAGTGGGTCTCTTGAAGGTCACCTTGTTTCTTTTCAGTGAGAATATCAGTGTCGGACCGTCAGTGAGGTTCTTTTTAAACAGCAGTTCACATCCACTTGCATTGGTCATCAGCTGGAGATCCAGAGTTCCACACAGAGACACAGAACACTGGGATGAGTTCTGAGTAGCAGTACAGGTGGTCACGTCTGTTGCTGAGAGGGACGGGGGGGGTGGGGAGAGAGAGAGAGAGAGAGTGGGGGAGAGAGAGAGAGGGGAGAGGGGGAGGGGGGGGATAGAGAGAGAGAGCGAGAGAGAGTGGGGGAGAGGGGGGGAGAGAACTTTGTTTTGTACTTTTTTGATAGAATTGATAGTGATTTCGCATGAAGGCAGTGTGGCGTCAATGAAAGACATGATGCACCAAAATAAGATTGAGAGGACACTGTGGCAATGAGCAACAGCGGCACTGATCTAATGCATGATGCCGTGTGTGCATTCAACTCAATAACCATTTATATCTCAACAAAACACTAAAACATAATATAATACATGTTATTATATAAATAATATAATACAGCTTACCATGGGACACTGCTGCTAACATCACCAACACTAGTACAAACACAGCCTCCATGTCCCTTCAAACAACAGTCTTCCAACTCCAGTTATTTTAAAAACTTGAACTGTGTTTAGATGACCTCGTAAAAAAAAAAAGCGATAAGTGATCTTTAAAGCCAGAAGCGTATTGATTAACCTAGTTGTCAGATGAAGTAGTGATGGAGGTGTGAGAGTCAGGAAACCAAGTGATGGTGTTGCGTCTGAGCAGGGGAGGTGTTGAACACAAGGGTCATATCTCACTTCTACATTCCACTGACAAAGTCTGGCGTGTCGATATCATACTGCTCTCAAATAAAAAATGCAGTTATGCACACTGTTAAAAAAAAAAATCCCAATCTCCAAATAAAACATCAGTTGCGTAACTGCAGTAACAGAATTACGCAATGGCTTGACGTATCTTAGCTGTCAGTCAAAAACTCTACAAAGGTTCAACTAAAACGTACGTTTAGGCATTAATTCCGAATGGTTAAGGTTAGGTTAAACTTCAGTTTAGGTATTAATTCCGAGTGGTTAAGGTTTGGGAAAGGCTTAAAACAGAAAACTAAAAAAAATTGAGTGCCTACCACTGGGATTGAACATGTTGCCGTGTCTTTGGCATCATTAAAAGTGAAGACTGTTATTTTATCAAATCAATTCTCTGTAATTATTATTACGTGATTACCTAATCATGTAAATGTAATTAACTAGGAAGTCGGGGGAAAAAACGAAAATCTTCAGATTACAAAGTTATAATTTTCCTAATATAACTCTTCAGATATTTTAATGTCTGATCAATTAGTCTTCTTATTAATGAATGATTATTTACCTCACGTCAGTCTCATTCCAAACGTCGTAAATTGTTGGTTATTTGCACGAACTCAGCCTTTACTATGGATCATCCATACACCAATTGGCTTAATCATTTATTTACTAACTAACTAAATAATCACAGAAATGCATAAACAAACACCACAGTAGATATGTTACTAACAAATTATAGGGAAGATTCCCTAGTGGGCTAAGCCGATATGATGGCTTGGTGGACAAAGGGAAGTGGGTGTGGGCTGAGCGGGAAAGACCAAAGGGATCAATACACACAGTACTACTAAAATTATATTAATTGAAATACTAATACTTTGCACATGAACGCTCACTCATTCTGGAATAATTGCAATCAATATATATATTTACACCCAAGTGTCATGATCTTTTCTGTTGGAATCCGGTCCGTCTGCTGGAGAGTCAGTTCATCCGCATCTCTCTCTCTCTCTCTCTCTCTATCTCTCTGCTTCGAAAGTCTTTTGTGGTTAGAATGGATACTTCAGAGTATCATTCAGAAATGTTCTCATAGAATAGGTGTTTCGACGGTTGTCGGTCTTCGCATCCCAGGTTTACAATATTTCTAGCTGCAGACTAGTAATTAGTATCTAAGTTGTGCTCTTATTCTGTAGGGATCGATAGTCTCAGAGTTTAACCATTTCCAGCCATGTAGCCAATGTTCCATGTGGTATGGTTAGGAATTCAATAACTATTCGCAATCACAGCTCACGCTGTGGATTTGCTTAGTCTTGGTACTCAAACCTGTGCCACTTCAGCTTACACCGAGGTATGCGTGGTCTGAAGAGGATTTCCTCAGGAGGGGTTTTTATTCGTAACAATAGAAAAGGTGGTTATATGACGCCTGATCATGTCTGTGCTCACGGCGGCGGGCCAATGACTTAGTTAAAGTTTAAAGGGAATACAATTCTCTCACATTAAAGGTTTAACATCACATTACATCATTTCACAAATAGTTTCATCTTTTCTCATTCATTTTATACAAGAATTAGATGCAAACCCTATACACATTGAGACATAGTTACAGTTGAAGTCGGAAGTTTACATACACCTTAGCCAAATAGATTGAATCCAAGTAAAAATTCCTTGTCTTAGGTCAGTTAGGATCACCACTTTATTTTAAGAATATGAAATGTCAGAAAAATAGTAGAGAGAATGATTTACTTCAGCTTTTATTTCTTTCATCATATTCCCAGTGGGTCAGAAGTTTACATACACTCAATTAGTATTTTGTAGCATTGCCTTTAAATTGTTTAACTTGGGTCAAACATTTCGGGTAGCCTTCCACAAGCTTCCCACAATAAGTTGGGTGAATGTAGGCCCATTCCTCCTGACAGAGCTGGTGTAACTGAGTCAGGATGTAGGCCTCCTTGCTCGCAGACAATTTTTCAGTTCTGCCCACAAATTTTCTATAGGATTGAGGTCAGGGCTTTGTGATGGCCACTCCAATACCTTGACTTTGTTGTCCTTCAGCCATTTTGCCACAACATTGGAAGTATGCTTGGGGTCATTGTCCATTTGGAAGACCCATTTGTGACCAAGCTTTAACTTCTTGACTGATGTCTTGAGATGTTGCTTCAATATACCACATAATTTTCCTCCCTCATGCTGCCATCTATTTTGTGAAGTGCACCAGTCCCTCCTACAGCAAAGCACCCCCACAACATGATGCTGCCACCCCCATGCTTCATGGTTGGGATGGTGTTCTTCGCCTTGCAAGCCTCCCCCTTTTTCTTCCAAACATAACGATGGTCGTTATGGCCAAACAGTTCTATATTTGTTTCATCAGACCAGAGGACATTTCTCCAAAAAGTATGATCTTTGTCCCCATGTGTAGTTGCAAACAGTAGTCTGGCTTTTTTGTGTTGGTTTTGGAGCAGTAGCTTCTTCCTTGCTGAGCGGCCTTTCAGGTTAAGTCGATATAGGCAGGAGCGAAAATATGATATAAACTTTGGAGGGGACAATTACATACAATTTTCTCAAGAGCAATTCCTGAGGGGGACACCAAAAGTAGTTCTGTGACACATAGCCTACGTTGTAATATGTTAAATGTATATTGAGGAACCATAATTACTACTACTGATAGGTACAGTAATTAACTAAAGGGTTGTCTCAACTTGTTCAAATGTTTAAATCATTATAATACTAATAATAATTATAGTTATAGCAGTGTTCCTTATCAGTCCAGTATGTATGCAGGTATTTGTATTTACAACCAGCAATACCAAGAAAGGCCAGTAGGTGGCAATGGTACTGTACACTGTGTATGGGTGCCGTTTTCGTAAATACAATGAACATGGTGCGATCTCATTTAAAAGAATCTCCATTGAGAACCATCACAAAGTTGGTCTCCATATTGAATTGACCTTTTAATGGTACTTTTTCTGATACATTTATATAGTCATTAAATATGTGCCACTAGCCTGAGTCTACTACAATAGCTTTACAAGAACAAAAAGCTCAAAATAAGTATAGTTCTAAAAGTGAAATAACTACTTCAATGAATAACCCAAATAAATCAACCAAAATATCCTTCAAAAATACGTATTTATTGTTCAGTCAGTGTCTCAACTCTTCAAACAGCAGCTATGGACAAGTATGTCACACAAAGTATTCCATTTTAAATAAATAAATAATTAGTAAGTGTACTGCCATGTACTAAAAACTACTAAACAAAAGAACAAATATAATACTATACACCAAGGGTTCTCAAACAGGGGTGTAATTGCAAGGGGTCCGTGAAATAAAAAGTGTAATGAACGTATTCAGCACCACAAGGAATCCAGTAACTTTACATATAATATAGAGGGGGTGGAGGTCCCTGAGGACAGCTCAAACCTTGCCCGCCTTGCCTCAAAATATGCGGGGGTTCCAGTACCCAACAAAGGTTGAGAACCACTGCTACACACACTACTGAACAAAAGAACCAAACATATGTTTGCAGGTTTCAATGGATCCAACATATTGCTGGCAGATATTTTCCCTCTGAGCTGTCCAGCCTGTCTTTATGTACATTATTCTGATCAGCACCTCAACTTGGTCAACCAACCCCCCCCACCTCCACTGGAAGCCTCCTGAGGACCTCTGCTGCCTCTCCACTGCTGCTACAGGGGTATTTGTTGAGAAAGAGAGGCAACTGCACTGATAGAGAATCTATGTTCAGCTCAGGGTACTGATCTAGAGACTCATCCAACTCCCCGTGAGAGGCGCTCTTTCCAACTTTTGGTCGGTCCTGGTCAAAACGGTCGCCAAACTGAACCTCCACACCATCCAACACTTAACATTTTTAAGCCCTATTAGTGATCCATTGCTTTGCCATCAAATCATCTTGAGTGTGTCTCAATGGATTCAGTCAATGTTGTTGCTTTCTCATACAGTGCAAGGTAGCTTTCGTAATGTCTGCTGTTAACCCCACGTGCTGGATAACTGGGCACTGATTGGATTTAGCTGGTGTGCTGTTACAGTTACAAAGTGGCGGTGGGTTTGGCAGTTTTGATGTGCAGTGAAATTTTCAATGGCTTTTCTCCAGTTCCTAAATCCTGCACTAATGAAGGCAGCATCTGCTCTTTGGCCAAAAGATGGCTGACTTGAAAACCCTTGGCTACAGTGAAAACACAACACTCCTTTTACTGATGGATTATAAGGTAGCCAGGGGAAATCGCAAAACCATCTCTCTTGAAACGTCAACACTCGGTTGGCAAGAGTTTACGGTTCTATAAATTATGGGTGTGGCTGATATGGTTTTGTACCATCCCTGAGGTAACTGGACAATGCTGTGCCACTGTCCCCTATACTGATGCTGCTGGCAACAGGGTTGACACCTGGTCCTGCCGTGGCTGTGACACTGTCCTCTGAAGTCTCTCTCCCTGGCTCTTTCCCTTTCACCACCCTCACTGACTCAGTCTGTCTCCTAGAAAATAAATAAGGTGTTTTCCATACTACCGGTACCTAAAACTACACAATTAATCACAACAGCAATACCATTGCCTTAAACAAATCTTAGTTCAGTCACCAGTTTAAGTTGAGAGTGGGGGTATCCATGGCATTTTCCAATTATGTCCCTATTTTACAAGTCTAACAAAGAGAGAACCTTTCATAATGTTGCCAAACAAAGACTCAACAAACTTACCTGAGACTCCCTGTCTCTGCCAGTCTGTCCCTGCCCATCTGTCCCCAGCTCTGCTGTCTGTTGCCTGTTCTGCCTAATGACATCATGTTGAAACATTTTCATTAGCATTACACTTCTTCTCATGAACATTTTATCAACTAGTCTTTGAGATATTAGGCTACTAGGGTTCTTACTTTGCGTTTTAGTGTACTGAGAAATACTCTGATGTCCGCCATTTTTCTACCTAGCTGGCTGGCTGGCTGGCTACACACACACACACACACACACACACACAGTGTGCAGGTTAATTACAGTAGGAGATGGGCTTCTATCATCTATTATCTTCTATCACTCTAGATGGGCTTCGATCTAAAAAGGTAGCTAGCTGGTCAGCTAGCAAATGTGAAACGGATTGCAGTGACAAGGGTCGACAGCTGTATGAGTTCACCATGTACACAACTTATGCTGCAACCTTTTGTAATTGTAATATAGTTTCTGTTTTACATTGGCTGGCAATAGCTGAATCTAACAATAGCTGAATTTGCAGAGCTAGCAAGCACCAACTCCATTTATGTGGTGTTTGCTATAATCTTTGCTATCAGTTTACTCCAAGATCGGCACACAGGTGCTTCAAAGTCCCCTAGCGACAACTTAGCTTTTGCAACGAGACCATTAAAGATAGATTAAGATTAAAGATTCCATATTTGATGACGCCACATAAATGGAATAGGTACTAGCTAGCTTGATAGTTAATGTTTGCTTTAGTTTACTTGCTAGCTCATAGCAAGCCTCACCAGACAGCTTCAGTCCATATTGAATGTACAGGATGGAGTTAAGGGTCTGCAAGGACATCCGATTTCTAAGTTTGCTTTTTACCACACTCATCTGGCTGAACACTCTCTCGACTTCAGCATTCGACTGTGGCAAGGACAACACAGACACAGCAGCCATGGCAAGTTCTTGAAAAGGGTTGATCTCAGCTTCATCCCTGAACTTCCAAATCTCACTCCAGAAGCCCAGTATGTTTTTTTGTCTCATTCCATTTACTAAGATGGATGGCACGCCATTTCTGGACAATCTTGTCTATCTCTGCAGGGGAGTAGCCAAGGAGCTTGGCTATTTTTTTCTATTTCTACAGGGCTCTTATTGTGCTTTAGAGTTTCCTACACATTGAAAACTGACATGTACTGCAATGCTTCGATGTTGTCCGGCAGTCTCTCCCTCAACTCATTAGTGAGGGAGATGGTGAAGGCTACATTCCGCTTTTGGGCATTGTTTTCATCCTCAGGAGCAAGGTGTAGCTCAGCTGCCTTTGACTCAAAAAGGTAACCACGGTACGGTTTGGGACTGATGTATCCATCTATTGGCCCTTTGAGTACATCAACATTTGCCAGTGGATTCAGCACCTTGCTGCTCACAGACTTGATCAGGCTAACCAAGCTGTCAAGTAGCTTAAGAGGATCTACTTGCTCTCCCTCAAAAGCCTTGATGGCCAACTGTACCTCACCCAACACTACTGTACCTCACCCAGCACTACTGTACCTCACCCAGCACTGACTTCAAAAAAGTCAGCTCCAATATGTTTTGAGGATCACTGTACATGGAGTATAAAACCTCAGCCATGTAGCAGTGTTCACTGGACTTGGTGTATAAAACCTCAGCCATGGGGCAGTGTTCACTGGACTTGGTGACTGTGAAATGCAGCCTAAGCTCCTCCCACTGGTCCAAAATGCGTGAAACCGCTGGTTCAATGGAGAGCCAACATGTGGCACACAGCTTGGTCATCTGTACAGGTTTCTCCCCACAGTTGATGGTCTCATATATGGCCTTGTAGGCCTCTCTGTGCTTTGGAGACACTGAAAACCAGTTATAAGTCTCTCGTACCAAGTACTCCACATTACGGGGATGGTGTCATTAGAAGCATGACTTACAGCAAGCTGCAGACACAGTGAATAAGAACCAGATATTTGAAGCCATACTCCTCCTTCAGCACTTTATGGACCCCAATGTTAATCCCCGTCATAACAGAGGCATTGTCAGTCCCTATCCCTAGGAGTTTCTCTTTTTTAAGACAACACTTCGAGGAAAGCCACAACAGCACGGGCTATAGATTTGTCATCTCCTCCCTCCAACTCAACAAGCCCCAGAAATGTTGATACAATTGTCTGCTTGGTGTCACTAAAGTACCTTATCACAACCCCCAGGTACTTAGAAACACTTACATCGGTGGACTCATCGAGGAGGAGGCTGAAACGCTGGTCACCCACATCTGTGGACTCAGAGGAGGCTGAAACGCTGGTCACCCACATCTGAGACCAACTTTTTCAGAAAGTATGGTGCTAGAACACCATTAATCATGTCTGTGCACTTTGTCCTGTGCATTTTGAAGTGGTTAGCAGCAGTGGAGTCTGAGAAAGCAGCTCTACCTGCTTCTCCAATGTGATCACATGCCAGCATTGAACAGAACAGTGTTCAGCGATAGCGAAAGCTATGGTGGCCTCAGCGTTTTTTGCAGAATCCATTTTTTTAACCATAAATGGCAGCTTGTTTTGGGTGGAACTGTTATAAGGCTTTGCCTTTTGAGTATGTTTTTGAGTTGTCATGTGGTTTTTAACACCACTAAGTTTGGGGTAGAAATCAGCCTTACAATACAGGCAGTATGCCCTTGTATCATCTCCAATAAACGGCTTCAACCAGCCTTTGAATTCAGGGTTTGATTCCCACTCCTTTCTGTATTTTCGAGTGTACAGTTTATACTGAGACATGATGAGCTAGCCAGCTAGATGTTTAGCTTGTCACAGAGAGGCACACACACAGTGGACAAGGTGAGTAAGTGACTGAGGCTGTGTGAGTCAAATGCAGTGAATTATTTATGTGCAGTGATTTATTTTAGATAAAGAACATTTTACATTTATATCCCAGCCAGCGGCGGCTTCCCGCATGTGCGAGTCATTTGCAGTCTGGACTCGGAGTGGTGAATATCTGCTCTGACTGCAGCTGGAAGGGACTGCTACTGCTATACTGACAGTACCTGCATCATGTGCCACTGCTGAGGGCTGGGGGGTGGGAAGCAGTGGATCAAACCATTGTGAGGCAAAGAGCGGGGGGGGTCACAACTTAAAATAGAGCTATTAAGTGTCTATAATCAGCATAAGTGCTTTCATTGCGTATTATTAATATTATTGAAATTACAGTTATATTGGGGGGGACAAATCATAATTTTAACAGGATGGGGGGGTCCCCCCTAAGATTTTCCCCCATGGATATAGGACTTGTTTTTCTGTGGCTATAGATACTTTTGTACCTGTTTCCTCCAGCATCTTCACAAAGTCCTTTGCTGTTGTTCTGGGATTTATTTACACTTTTCCACCAAAGTACGTTCATCTCTAGGAGACAGAACGCCACTCCTTCCTGAGCGGTATGACAGCTGCGTGGTCCCATGGTGTTTATACTTGCATACTATTGTTTGTACAGATGAAAGTGGTACCTTCAGGCGTTTGGAAATTGCTCCCAAGGATGAACCAGACTTGTGGACGTCTACAAATTAAATTCTGAGGTCTTGGCTGATTTCTTTTGATTTTCCCATGATGTCAAGCAATGAGGTACTGAGTTTGAAGGTAGGCCTTGAAATACATCCACAGCTACGCCTATCAGAAGCTTCTAAAGCCATGACATCATTTTCTGGAATTTTCCAAGCTGTTTAAAGGCACAGTCAACTTAGTGTATGTAAACTTCTGACCCACTGGAATTGTGATACAGTGAATTATAAGTGAAATAATCTGTCTGTAAGCAATTGTTGGAAAAATTACTTGTGTCATGCACAAAGTAGATGTCCTAACCGACTTGCCAAAACTATAGTTTGCTAATAAGAAATTTGTGGAGTGGTAGATTTTTTTAATTTTATTACTCCAACCTAAGTGTATGTAAACTTCCGACTTCAACTGTATGTGTGTTTCCTGTCCTCTCTGAGGTCACCAAATGAAACACACTCATACCCTTAGGTGTCCACGGACCATTCCTACCTTCTCACACGTGGACATTTTGTTTCAAATTCCCATTTTGGGGATTTAGGAATTCACCACATGAAATCCTTTGTTCTCTCTGTGTTTCTCTTTCTGCATGGCCAGGGGGAGAGAGTCTCCGCCAGGAATTTACGACCTGAGATAACAGAACCCGGGTGCAGGAGAGAGTGGGAAACCATGATCTATACCCAGAAAGGACCACGTCATGGCAACGTGACCCTCAGAGCTGGAATCTGCGGCTTAAACACCCATCCCCTATCCCTCATCCACAATGGCCTAGCAAGCCACAAGCCTACTAAAAAGGTACTAACTAGGTGCTAACATTGCCCCTAGTGCATGGTATAGTTTCCACATTTCGCCAGATCCAACCGTAATCTGGTACCTTCAGAATCGGCACCTCCTGCCATTTCCATAAGACTTGGTATAGGTTAGAGTTGGTTCTCTTTACTTCTAATCGACTGGAATTTGTTAAAAGAGAAGTGAGTGAAGAGGCTACAGGTTCTAGTATGCTGGCATAAAAACTGAGCTTTTCCTAACTTCCATCAGAGGGCAATGTTACCTCAGTCACCACATTGATGTGTCCAGTCTACAAAGTGTAATGTGATGATATGTGGGGGCATTGGTCTGACCTACTGGATCAACCTCAGAAAAGGCATTTGAAGAAGAGTGGAAATCTTGAACTTTTTCATATTTATTCATATTCAAATGAGTCACTCAAGAGATTCTCCAACAGAAACGTATACAGTATCTCTGACATACCCCATTCAAACATGGGTTATCTTGAACTATCCTACAGTATAATGGAGAATAGATAAATCATCCAATAAGTCTATTTGTTGCTGATTCTTCATTTTATCAGCAGGAAACATACAGCAACAGCAAGAGCTACTGTCACAGGTGTGTGTAGTTGGACTCAACTCAACTCAAAATTCCATAGTCAACCTTATTCTGATCACAAATCATATCGCCACTGTTTACAAATGAAGACTTTCAGAAACATACAACTTGTGGAGTGTAAACAAGTAATTGCTTTAAAAGTCTGGTTCCACATCATCTCTATAGGGAGGCTTAAGACTAAAGCAGCTCCTATATCCGGTTGGACATGATTCTAGTGTTAAGTCTCCTGAAGAAAGATTTGGTTTTGGACAGCTTGTACTTCTTCCGGTTCTTGGTCTTTTTGTGATAGACCCCATTCCAGTGGTCCTCCTCCTCGTCCCCCACCCACGGTCCCCACGCGCCATCGTTCAGGTCTGGGTTGCCCCTGGGGTCCTCAGAGGGGTACCGCACCGGGACCGAAGTCCGGTTGTAGAACACCAACCGCGCCAGGAGCTCTTTGACCACGTCTGGTCGCTGCTCGGCCAGGTCATAGCGTTCGTACGGGTCTCCACTGATGTTAAAGAGCCATACTGACTTCTGAGGTTCCAGGTGGCGTTCCAGGTTCCACCAGCCATCGGGAAAGCCAGGGAGCATCTGGGGCGGGGTCCAGTCTCCGTATCCGGGGTCCCCGGTCAGGAGCTTCCAGTCGCCTGCGCGGATAGAGGCCTGGATGGCTGTGTTCCAGATGCCATAGCCACTCTGCAGGGAGCCGCTCCGGGCCGGGTTGTAGAGAGGGTCGATGTTATGGAGGATCTCCAGTCGGGGGGACTCCTTCTCCTCACTGATGGCCCCCCACATGTCATACCCATCTAGCCCCTCGGTCTGTGACGCGTTTCCCCTAGCCAACCCAACCAGCGTGGGGTACCAGTCAGTGATGTGCACCAGGGCCTTGCTCACCCTCCTCTTGCGCCTCAGCAGGGGGCTGTGGACGAAGCCCAGCCCCCTCACGCCCCCCTCCCAGTAGGTGCCCTTACGCCCCCTCAGAGGCCAGTTGCTACCCCCAGAGAAGGGCTGGCCTCCGTTGTCAGTGGAGAATATGATGACACTGTTCTGGTAGTAGCCATACTTACGAAGGGCATAGGTCACATTCCTCACCGCTTCGTCTACAGCCGACACCATGGCTGCATATTTCCTCCTGGCCACGTTGCCCAGGCCGCGGTATGGGTAGATGTATTCCCGCGGGGACTGGAGAGGTGTGTGCACCGCCTGGAAGGAGAGGTATATAAACAGAGGCTGTGCCT
The DNA here is from genome assembly GCF_018296145.1 of Oncorhynchus tshawytscha. Taxonomy (NCBI): domain Eukaryota; kingdom Metazoa; phylum Chordata; class Actinopteri; order Salmoniformes; family Salmonidae; genus Oncorhynchus; species Oncorhynchus tshawytscha. Next base: position 6,241,139 of record NC_056449.1, read on the forward strand.
GAGGGTCGTGGGCAGCTAAGATCTTCCTCACCCTCTGGGTGTACAGATGGGTGGAGTACTTCCCCCCCTGACCCCATGCCACCGTCTCCCCCTCGTGGAGGTCAAAACCACACATCCCTGGGCCGTCACATGACTTGTAGGTGTAGTAATCCACGCTGCCTGTCAAAGAACCGAAGTAGGAGTCAAAGCCTCGGCGGGTGGGCAGGCACTGCTTCTTGTAAAAGCCCAGGTGCCACTTGCCTACCATATGGGTGGAGTAGCCAGCCTCCTGCAGTCTCTGGGGAAGGGTGACCTGGTCAAAGGGAAGGCAGTTGGGCTGACGGGGTCGGATGATGGAGTGCTGCAGGCCAGTGTGGATCTGGTACCTGGGCAGAGGGACACAAAGGCATAAAATGTCTGATCCCTCAAGTAAGTGACTAACAATGAAAGTAGCCTAATACCCTGACTACACCGCTCGCGTTGCAAAATGAATTTAGAAATCTGTTATTCAATTATTGCACCCACACGGCTCGCGCGCGCCAATGAGCGTCTGCGTTGCCAAGGGCTAAAATAGAAGTCAGTTCTATTTGTGACACAGATCGCGCTGCAAGTCCTGCCTCTTCCATCTCCTCATTGGTTTATAGAAGCAGGTACCAACGTGCCATCTCCTCATTAGTTATACCCACGTGGGTGACTGAAAGACGAACGAGGTCGGTAGAGGTCATGCACCTAATTTATGAATGTTGCCAATCGCAATATAAAGTCCAGAGAAGAAAAGGCCTGGAAGGAGGAGAGATGACTAGAAACGATTCGGTTGACCGTTTTATGTGTGGATTAATTGTCGGAGTAGAGGACCTTGCGCATTTCAGGTAAAATAACAACTCAATGTTTATATCCCAGGACAAATTAGCTAGCAACAGCAAGCTAGCTAAATGGGACAAATTAGCTAGCAAGTGCAAGCTAGCTAACTAATTTCCAAAAATGTTTAATGCTTTTCGACCTGTCCCCAAATTAATGTAATTTGTTCAGAGTTTGTTTTAATATTTTAACCTGCGTGTCGTGATCGTGTTTGGTATGGGGGGAGAAAATACATTTATGCACGATGGCGCACTCGCGCAGCCGGTTTGGGTTCTGTGTAATCAATGTATCAACTATGAATGATCAAAAAGTTAAAAAACAAACAGATATATGGATATATTTGGTCCAGCCCTTTTTTGGTGGTCAAAAAATATACAAAAAAATATATTGCTCAGTTGTGCACCGGGGCCTCCCACTCCTCTTTCTATTCTGGTTAGAGCCAGTTTGCGCTGTTCTGTGAAGAGAGTAGTATACAACATTGTACGAGATCTTCAGTTTCTTAGCAATTTCTCGCATGGAATAGCCTTCATTTCTCAGAACAAGAATAGACGGACGAGTTTCAGAAGAAAGTTCCTTGTTTCTGACCATTTTTAGCCTGTAATCGAACCCACAAATGCTGATGCTCAACTCGTCTGAAGAAGGCCAGTTTTATTGCTTCTTTAACCAGCACAAAAGTTTTCAGCTGTGCTAACATAATTGCAAAAGGGTTTTCTAATGACCAATTAGCCTTTTTGAAATTATAAACTTGGATTAGCTAACACAACGTGCCATTGGAACACAGGAGTGATGGTTGCTGATAATGGGCCTCTGTACGCCTATGTAGATATTCCATTAAAAATCAGCCGTTTCCAGCTACAATAGTCATTTACAACATTAACAATGTCTACACTGTGTTTCTGATCAATTTGATGTTATTTTAATGGACAAAAAAAATGATTTTCTTTCAGAAACATGGACATTTCTAAGTGACCCCAAACATTTGAACGGTAATGTATGTGTTCCAGAGTAGAGAGACCCAGCATAGCTACTGCAATTGAGTACTGGCAGTGTCTGCTGTGGCAGGTGGGAAGGTGTAATCTATCTGAAAAAGATATAATCTCTCAATGTTCTAATCTCTCAATGTTCATGTCAAAGTGCACCAAATTCATGAATTTAGTTGAAATTCCTTGTTTTTTTTGCCCGGACCCCCTTACTGGCTTTGGGCTAAGCCACCAATGTCTTCAAATCCTTTAAAACGTCCCTGACAGGATCCATCTATTCATCCATTACTATTGAGGCTACTCGGTATTGGTTACTCCACATTACTCCAACTATAGGGAAAAGATCCTACAGATAAAATACAACAATGCTTAGAAAAAAAGACATAGAGAAAAACATCTGTCTGAATACATCATGAATTAGTTGACTACAAAAGAACAACTCTCTAGGCTACTTCAGATCTGGCGATAAAAAATGCACTTTACCTGCCGGTGATCAGCTGACTGCGAGATGGCGTGCATATGGGCTGTATGTAGTAGTTCTCCAGCTTCACTCCATCCGCGGCCAGTTTATCCAGCGTCGGTGTCTGGATGTCGGAGCCGTGGTAACCGATATCGTTGAATCCCTGGTCGTCCGTCATGATGAAGATGATGTGAGGGGGATGCGGTACCGGCGACCGGTCTCGGAAGTTCGGAACTGACTCGCTCTCCACCTGGTTCGGACTCATTAAGTCCCACGACAGGTAGCCGAGACTGAGCAAACTGACCACGGAGAATCCGGTTAGAGCTGACACTGCCATGGTAACTGCGCGCCTTTAAATGTTTAGGCAATCTATAAGTGAAAATATATACCTAATTCGTTGTATAACGTTGTCATAAACGAGAAAAGCATGTTAAAACGATAGGTACAGTATCCCTCTAGCAAAAGTAGACTACACTTTATAGCCTGCACCTACCGAACAGGTTTGATCTCTCCTCGCGCTATGATGATGATGTCCACGAACCTTGTGCGTAATGATCAGAGATATATACTACCTACATACATTTTGCTGACGTGTCTTAAAATGTTGTTTAAGACTCCTTACAAAACATTCCTCTTTCCACAGTGGTAGTATTAACCCCACCCGAATGAGTTTGCCCTGGCTCATTAAAATAACCCACTAATCACAGACCAACACAACATCTTTTGGATGTCTTTTTTTGGTCATTTTTTGTTTATTTAAACGTCCATGAACGTTGATTTTTTTTGTTGTACAGGTCTGGACCGGCTTTGATTTTGCCCAAACATAGATGTCTATCTTTGGTTCAGATTTGGTCGGTCTAGACCAGCCTTGATTTGGGCCAAACATGGAAGTCTATGACTGGTCTGGACCAAAACAATTATCTTGACATTTTTCAATAAATGTGCATTCTTTCAGCTACTTTTAAGTTAATACCTGCAGTCAACTTGTGCTATACATTAGGAGATAAAACAGATTGTAGGCTCAGCCCTAATTTATGTGCTCTTTGTTACCTGGAGTTGCATGGCAAATGGTCAAGGAAGACAAGGAATGGAACGAAGCCCAATGCCCAAGGACTAGTCAGCCCTTCCCCATCTGAAGGGCCAAAATGTACAGTATTCAGAGGACTGACTATACAATGTGATAGATACCAAACATGGATACTATAGTATTATTCTATCTTAAAAATGTGTTCTTAACTGACTTGCCTAGTTAAATAAAGGTAAACATTTAATTTTTTTTTTATCAGATAAATCTGATGCTATCTGTATGAATGTATTATCTCAGTGGTAACTTGTACTCTGATTTACCCTATGCAAAAAGGTTTTATGGTCTTCTTAGGAATTCTGTCTCATTCACATTGGTCCCATCCCCCACACAAGCCTTTTACATGCTGTGACCCCCTCTGGAGATTGGGCCTTGGTGGTCAGGTTACATTGTAAACTTGGTATCGTTTGATTGGTCAAGGGTGGTTGGTTTTAGGTTATGCCTTCAGATGTTCTAAATGGAATTAAATGGCTTTGTTCTTTCTCCTGTATCCAGTCCATGGAGGAAGGTTGTATGATCAATTCTCATTTCCTAGGCGTCTGGCTTCGTATTGATCTCTTTGTTCGTGCTTTGTCTTCTAAGGTAACCTTAGGATCTACACTGAACAAATATATAAACGCAACATGCAACAATTTCAAAGATTTTACTGAGTTACAGTTCATATCAGGAAATCAGTCAATTTAAATAAATTCATTAGGCCCTAATCTATGGATTTCACATGACTGGGGATACAGATATGCTTCTGTTGGTCACAGATACCTTAAAAAAATGTGTGGCATAGATCAGAAAAACAGTCAGAGTCTGGTGTGACCATTATTTGCCTTGTGCAGCGCAACACATATCCTTCTCATAAAGTTGATCAGGCTGTTGATTGTGGCCTGTGGAATGTTGTCCCACTCCACTACAATGGTTGTGCGAAGTTGCTGGATATTGGCAGGAACTGGAACGCGCTATCGTACACGTCGATCCCGAGCATCCTAAATATATTCTATGGGTGACATGTCTGGTGAGTATGCAGGTCATAGAACTGGGACATTTTCAGCTCCCAGGAATTGTGTACAGATCCTTGCGACATGGGGCGATGCATTATCATGCTGAAACATGATATGAGGTGATGGCAGTGGATGAATGCCACGACAATGGGCCTTGGGATCTCGTCACGGTATCTCTGCATTCAAATTGCCATCGATAAAATGCAATTGTGTTCGTTGTCCATAGCTTATGATTGGTCTGCTGTTGTGAGGCCGGTTGGACGTTCTGCCAAATTTTCGAAAACGATGTTGGAGGTGGCTTATGGTAGAGAAATTAACATCAAATTCTCGGCCATTAGAATATCACATGCGCCGAAAAACAGGTGTAGACTTCACCGTAAAATGCTTACTTACGAGCCCTTTTCCAACAATGCTAAGTTAAAAAAGTTAAACAAATAAACAAGGAAATAGTAACATATTAAAATAACAATAACGAGACTATATACAAGGATTACTGTTACTGAGTCAATGTGCAGGGGTACGAGGTAGTTGAGATAATTGAGGTAATATACTGCATGTAGATGTGCTGTATGTAGGGGTAGAAGTGACTAGGCAATCAGGATATAATAAACAGAGTAGCAGTAGCTAATGTGAAAAGTGTGAGTGTGTACGTGTGTGTGTGTGTGTGTGGCGTCAATATGCAGGTGTGTGTGTGTGTGTTTTTTGTGTGTGAGCCTATTTAGTGTGTGTGTGTGTGTGTGTGTGTGTTGGGAGTGTCAGTGTAGTATATATGTGTGTGGGTAGAGTCCAGTGAGTGTGCAAAGAGCCGGTGTAAAAGAGTCCATGCAAATAAAAAAGGGGTGAACGCAAATAGTCAGGGTGGCCATTTGATTAACTGTTCAGCAGTCTTATAGCTTGGGGGTAGAAGCTGTTCAGGAGCCTTTCGGTCCTAGACTTGGCGCTCCCGGTACAGCTTGCGGAGCGGTAGCAGAAAGAACAGTCTATGACTTTGGTGGCTGGAGTCTGAGAATTTTTAGGGCCTTCCTCTGACACCGCCTGGTATATAGGTCCTGGATAGCAGGGAGCTCTGCCCCATGATGTACTGGGCCGTACACACTACTCTCTGTATTGCCTTACAGTCGGATGCCAAGCAGTTGTCGTACCAAACGGTGATGCAGCCAGTCAAGATGCTCTCAATGGTGCAGCTGTATAACGTTTTGAGGAACTGAGGGCCCACGCCAAATATTTTCAGCCTATTGAAGGGGAAGAGGAATTTTTATTTATTTATTTTTATATAACCAGGCAAATCAGTTAAGAACAAATTCTTATTTGCAATGACGGCTTACCCCGGCCAAACCCTAACCCGTACGACGCTGGGCCAATTATGCGTCGCCCTATTGGACTCCCAATCAAGGCCGGTTGTGATACAGCCTGGAATCAAATCAGGGTTTGTAGTGACACCTCAAGCACTGAGATGCAGTGCCTTAGAACACTGCGCCACTTGGGAGCCCACTCATTGTCCTGTTGGAAGGTGAACCTACACCCCATTCTGAGGTCCTGAGCTCTCTGGAGCAGGTTTTCATCAAGAATATTTCCCTCGATCCAGTCTCCCAGTCCCTGCCGCTGAAAAACATCCCCACACCATGATACTGCCACCACCATGCTTCACGGTAGGGATGGTGCCAAGTTTCCTCCAGACGTGACTCTTGGCATTCAGGCCAAAGAGTTCAATCTTGGTTTCATCAGACCAGAGAATCTTCTTTCTCAAGGTCTAAGAATCCTTTAGGTGCTTTTTGGTCAACTCCAAGCAGGCTGTCATGTGCCTTTTACTGAGGAGTAGTTTCCATTTCACCACTCTACCATAAGATCCTGATTGGTGGAGTGCTGCAGAGATGGTTGTCCTTGCTGCAGAGAAGGTACTCCCATCTCCACAGAGGAACTCTGGAGCTCTGTCAGAGTGTCCATTGGGTTCTTGGTCACCTCCCTGACCAAGGCCATTCTCCCTCAATTGCTCAGTTTGGACAGGCAGCCAGCTCTAGGAAGAGTCTTTGTGGTCCAATCAATTGAATTTACCACAGGTGGACTCCAATCAAGTTGTATAAACATCTCAAGGATGATCAAGGAAACAGGATGCACCGGAGGTCAATTTTGAATCTCATAGCAAAGGGTCTGAACACTTATGTAAATAAGGTATTTCTGTTTTGAATTTTTTTATACATTTGCAAACATTCTAAAAACCTGTTTTCGCTTTGTCATTATGGTATATTGTGCATAGATTGATGAGGATTTACATTTTTAAATCCATTTTAGAATAAGGCTATAACGTTACAAAATGCAGAAGAAGTCAAGGGGTCTGAATACTTTCCGAATGCACTGTAATTCTGTAGTGATTCATGTGTATGAATTCATGTAAAAAATTAAGTCTAATATTTTCTCTGAATTATAGACACAGTCTAAGAATCCCAAACACTAGGAAAACATGATATGGGCCCGGGGGGTTCTTGGGGAGCTGTGATTTGGCTGGGGCCCCTAAACCCACGACACAATCACAGACAGTGTTCCCCACTCAGCTCCGCTCACAGACCCTCTTTCATTATCCCTGCTATTTTACGAGGGCTGCAGAGCTGGGGGAGAAAGAGCAAGACTCACAGATCCAGAGTACATACAGCCGACCTGATAACATCTCCTACCAGGCTTCTGAAAGAGCCACTTACAAATCACAGACACCCATCCTGCAGGAAAACTTGGAAACTGGAGTTCTGCTCTGTGGTCACTTCACCAGTTCAATAGGTTTGAAGGGGATTTTACAGAGTTCCATTCACTGAGAGAGCAACTGTTGTGCAGCTCACAGACTAATGGGTATAGTAGACACCCGACAGAGGGTTAGATGGGTGAAAATATTAGTTTAATTGTAAGCTCTTTCATATATTGTGATATGTGGTCCAATCACTTGTTCCAATCAGACTAAGGCCCACAAATGCACAGCAGAACCTGAAATGATAACAGGTCAAAGAGGTCAACATATTTAAGAAAATCAAAACCTATTTTTGAGTTTGGCAGTGTAGATGTTGATAGTGGTTTAAAGAGAGAAATGCAGGCACGTTGGCCAATGGTTAGCCCAGGGGACGTGTAAGACCGCCTTAAAGGGAATGAAATTGAAGCGGGGGAAGTTTACTTTGCAGAAAATACATTTTACTCTGCAGTCAGGGCTGGCCTGGTCTGAGGGTGAGTTTAAGGCAGGTCAAAGCAGAAGAGAGTGAGAGAGAAAAAAGAAGAGAGGTGTACCTGAGGTGTACGTTTACTTGTTTATTTATGTATAACTTTCCTAGAGGGACTGGGAGAGGCTTGGAATGCGGGTAAAAAGGGTCATCTTAGCGAAGCGCAGCAGAACCAAAGACCTGCTACCCAATCAGAATCTATACAGGCATCAGCGGAACGAGAGAGGACATTGACACATAGTACATTTCATCCCACATAGTACATTTTGCTGTAACTGAAAGTGAAAGAGTGGGCTCAGATACATAGAATAATACAGAAAGAAAGAGAGAGAGAGAGACAGATAAATGGAGAAAGTGTTTGTCTCTGTGGGATCACTGTTGAGGGTTTGAAGATGTGGGGGTTCACACTGTGATACAGCAACACTGCCATCTATTTCCTGTGTTTGAGGGGTGCAAAATCCAGTTGTTACTGAAATCTTGCTGGATTGATGACTTACATTTTGTTCTGGTGACCCTTTACCACTCTTGTGCTGTGTTTAAATGGTCGAGGTTCTTACACGTCCCCTGGGCTAACCATTGGCTGACGTGCCCACATTTCTCTCTTCAAACCACTAGCAACATCTACATTGCCAAACTCAAAAATATTTTTATCTTAAAAAAGGTTGAACTCTTTCAACTGTTATCACTTCAGGTTCTGCTGTGCATTTGTGGGCCATAGTCTGATTGGAACAAGTGATTGGACCACATATCACGATATACTGTATGATAGAGCTTACAATAGTCAAACTAACCTTTTCACACGTCTAACTCTCCGCCAGAACAGCCTCAATTCGTCGGTGAATGGACTCTACAAGGTGTCGATAGCGTTCCACAGGGTTGCTGGCCCATGTTGACTCCAATGCTTCCCATGGTTGTGTCAAGTTGGCTGGATGTCCTTTGGGTGGTGGACCATTCTTGACACACATGGGAAACTGTTGAGTGTGACACAAACTGGTGTGCCTGTCACCTACTACCATACACCGTTCAAAGCCCCTTAAATATTTTGTCTTGCCCATTCATGGCACACATATACAATCCATGTATCAATCCATGTCTCAGTTGTCTCAAGGCTTAAAAATCCTTATTTAACCAGTCTCCTCCCCTTCATCTACACTGACTGAAGTGGATTTAACAAGTGACATCAATAAGGGATCATAGCTTTTACCTTGATACTCCTGGTGAGTCTATGTCATGGAAAGAGCAGGTGTCCTTAATGTTTTCTTTACTCAGTGTATATGCAAATGAGGCACATACAATTTTCTTTATTTTATCAAAGTATTTTTTTTAAAGACCTGATATAGTAAGAAAACGTATGTATGAGAGCATCATAAGAAAAACATGTGAAATTGTACGATAAATTGAATGCCTGAATTCCCACCAAAATACCTGAACTCCATTCATTATTAGTTCGTGCCAGTACAATGTTTTATGTGCTATTATTCAGTCAATATCTGGTGGATTGAAGTATCCTCATCCATTGTACAACTGTTGCATTTATTAGAATTGCTTTCAAATCTTTTAACAATTTTGATGACCGTTCCTACTGTAATATGCCAGGAAAATGATCCGCTCCACATGCTAAAACAATATCACACCAGCAACACACGCACGCACACACGCACACACTTGCACACTGAGGGAGCTGTGGAATGCTCTGAGAGTAAACAACAACATCACCAGAATCAACATTAGTCCTCAAACCCCCTAACCCCAGCCACAACCCCACCCAAAGACAACTGAGGCCCAAAGAGCCAGGGTGAGGATGAGGAGGAGATGTCAGGGTTGACATCATGATGAAGGCTGATGAAGGCCTTTAAAAATGATGAAGGCCTTTAAAAAACATCTAACTGCCAACAATAATTCCACTGATAATTCTACCATATTAGTCAAAACGAAGAGTTACTATGTTTGAGGACAGTATGACAGATACCTTACAATGCCCCCGAAAACAACTTTACTCGACCCCAGACGCTTGAGTAATTAGAGTATCTGGTTTCTGAGAGGTATTTTTGTGTATTTGTTTGCTATATTTTCATCCTGTCAAACTGTGTTCTTACACAATATCGAAATATGAGAGACAAATATAGAGGTTCAAAAATAATACTTGCAAACAACAGGCAAGTAGGCTACCACATATAGCATGATTCATGTCAGTAGCTAGGTTTCCATCCAATTGGCGACTTTCATGTGATTATTCAAAAATAGGCAAAATGAAAATATGCACATTTTCCCAGCAGTGGTGTGTTTCCACCAAACTTGTAACGTCTGCTTCCAACTCACAACCTCAAACAAGTAGATCCCCTAAACGCAGCTCACTTTCCAGCCCAATTTCCAACTCGCACCCTCAAACACCTAGATCCCCTGAACGCAGCTCACTCTCCAGATCCCAATCACCTGAATTCTATTCACCTGTTCACACACCTGTATGTCATTATCACACACTATTTAGTTCAGTTCTTTGCATCACTATGAGTTTTTTTTTTTTTTTTTTTTGAGATACACATCTTTCTGAGCGCTGGGTTTCCTGTGGTGTACTCCTCCTGTGTATGATAGTTTTTGCCTGCCTCACTAATGACGTCTTTTGTCTATTCCCTGCCTGTACCTTAGCTTATTGAATTTCCTGTTGTCTACCTATTGCCTGATCTCCTGTACTATGTTACTAGCCTTTTCCCTGCCTGTACTGTTGTCCTTTTCGACCCCCTGTGTATGACCTTCTGCCTGCCCCTGGACCCAGCTACCTGCCACCTCCTGTTGTCCTTTCCAATAAACACCTGCTGTGCCCTGCGCTTGAAACCAACTCTCTGTCTCCCCTCGTGTTCATTACAAAACTGACTTGTTGCGGATAAATAGCAGTGCATATTGACGTAGTGCACTTAAAAGGTACTTTTCCCGCTTAAGTTATCTAAAGTTAAATGTGCTCCCATCACATTTTCAACTCTACCGATGGTTTTGTCACTATGTTGCATTAAATAGAAAATGTACTCTAATCTACTAATCTACTCTGGTCTTGGAACTAGCGCTCAAGCCAATAGCTTGCAGATACAGTGCGGGTATGTTAGCCTACATTATGAGATTATTATTTTAATTGTCAAACAACAGCCACGCATCGATCATAATGTCACCAAAATAAGACCCTCAATATTCATTGGAAAGGAGCATCCAGCTCATCACTGTGCACTTTCACCACCCTGTGACGTTCATCATAATTTATTTAATGTGTAGCCTAATAAATTAATGAACTGCATGCTCTCCGGATCCCTCTCCGGATTTTTTTATGCGTCAGGTAATTCATCAACATGAAATCGTTGGATGGAAACCTTGTTAGTGGTGGTCATGTGAGAGGTATCTTTCCAGGATAAAAATGACATCAGATTGCAGGTGATTCAGTGGAAGATTAGCTATATGGATAAAGCATATCACATTCTCAGACACTGAATGGATGGAACAACCCAATGACCCTATTGTACTGGCCGATCCGGAGGTCAAGACGACGACCCAGATATCACATCCTCACGTATCTTACAATCATAATCTGTTTAACCTGCTTAATTGCTTACACATAACTTCAAAAGTATACAAGTGTTTTTCCATGACACTGTGACCCTATGACACTCGTGACAATTCAACCATCTAATTTGCTCATTTAGCCATGTTTTTTAGCCGCCATGCTATTGTCCTGTGCTCTTTAGCCACCATGCTATTGTCAACCTTCGTCTCCCCCGAGCCCGTACTCTCTGTCTCCCCTCGTGTTCATTACAAGATACAAGATAGTAGCTACTAAAACAATTGGATACCACGAAATTGGGGAGAAAAAGGGGTAAAATTTGTTTTTTTTTAAGTATCCTCTTTAACCTTTACAAAGTCAACTACCGTCTACAGTGCATTCGGTAAGTATTTGGACCCCTTGACTATTTCCACAAGTTTCAAACATGTTCTCAAATGCCATTGAAATGGCAGCAGCGGTATGGCTTTCTTTAGTTCGAAATCCTCGACGACTCAGACTCAGCATGCTCATGGGGCTGATATCGCTGGTCCAAATGTCAGTCGTGAAGCTAATAGCAGTGACGCTATTGCTGTGTAACTCCGGTAGGGCAACATCTGAAAAAAAGCGCACTTGGTAGTGTGTACTGGTGCACAACCAGTCGGCGAAAGCCAACATCACCTATGACAGAGAACGGTTGATTGGCAAGGGCAATTAATTCCATTATCTTGGAGTTAATGGATTTCGCCTTTGAGTTGTCTCGCTGAAATGTTCTTACTCTTTCAAATGACTGCTCGACTTGTTGACTGCTTGAGCCACACAGCAGACATTGTGGGCTAGGTTAGGAATGCTGTGTTACACTTGTAACACACTTGTACATTTTATGTGGTGTCATTACATCATGTACCTACGTTATATAGATATGCACGTCAGCTTTGACATCGGTTTTGCACATCGGTGTTAAACTAGACATCGGGCCGATGTTGGCATTTTTAAGCTAATATATATATTTATTTATTTTTCACCTTTATTTAACCAGGTAGGCTAGTTGAGAACAAGTTCTCATTTGCAACTGTGACCTGGCCAAGATAAAGCATAGCAGTGTGAACAGACAACACAGAGTTACACATGGAGTAAACAATAAACAAGTCAATAACATAGTTGGAAAAAAAAGAATCTATATACATTGTGTGCAAAAGGCATGAGGAGGTAGGCAATAAATAGGCCATAGGAGTGAATAATTACAATTTATCAGATTAACACTGGAGTGATAAATGATTAGATGAACATGTTGCAGGTAGAGATACTGGTGTGCAAAAGAGCAGAAAAGTAAATCAAATAAAAACAGTATGGGGATGAAGTAGGTAAATTGGGTGGGCTATATACCGATGGACTATGTACAGCTGCAGCGATCGGTTAGCTGCTCAGATAGCAGATGTTTAAAGTTGGTGAGGGAGATAAAAGTCAATATCATTCGATTCCGATATGTTCACAGATATATTGTGCATCCCTAATCCTGACTAGTCTCCCAGTCCTTGTTTCTCATGGTCTGAGAGTCTTTAGGTGCCTTTTGGAAAACTCCAAGCGGGTTGTCATGTGCCTTTTACTGAGGTGTGACTTCCTTGTCCAGCCACTCTACCATAAAGGCCAGATTGATGGAGTGCTGCAGAGATGGCTGGCTTCTGGGTTGCTTAGTTTGGCAGGGCAGCCAGCTCTAGGAAGAGTCTTTGTGGTTCCAAACTTCTTCCATTTAACAATAGGGCAGTGTCCTGGTTTGTCTGGGGTAGGCAGTCATTGTAAATGAGAATTTGTTCTTAACTGACTTGCCTAGTTAAATAAAGGTTAAAAAATAAAAAATAAATGATGGAGGCCACTGTGTTCTTGTGGACCTTCAATGCTGCAGTCATTCTTTTGGCACCCTTCCCCACATCTGTGCCTCTTAGCAATCCTGTCTCTGAGCTCTACAGACAATTCCTTACGCCTCATGGCTTGGTTTTTGCTTTGACATGCACTGTCAACTGTGGGACCATAATAAACAGGTGTGTGCCTTTCCCAATCAAATGAATTTACCACAGGTGGACTCCAATCAAATTGTAGAAAACTTCTAGGAAACAGGATGGAAACATGATGCACCTGAGCTAAATTTTGAGCCACATAGCAAAGGGTCTGAATATTTATGTAAATAAGGTATTTCTTATTTTGTATAAATTATCAAAAATGTCTAAACCTGTTTTCACTTTGTTATTATGTGTAGATTGAGAAATAACTTTTTTTTATTTAATACAATTTAGAATAAGGCTGTAAGGTAACAAAATGTGGAAAAAGTCAAGGGATCTGAATATTTTTATGCACTGTACATTAATGGTGTCAGAAGTGGAATCTGAACCCACACCAAACACCGTACAGTATTCATCATGCACTTATTCCATCTCATCCACTTCATGTTTGTCTTGGTCTCTACAATTAGCAGACCAGTGTGAACCGCTTCGTTCATAAATACAAGATTTTTAAAGATGGCCCCGTGAGACTAACTAGACCAACACTTCAAAGCAGGGCCAAACAGCCAAGAGAAGGATTGACTACAGAAGTCTTTAAAAAACACTGTCTTATTGGTTTCAATGGGATATTGAGGATTAGTGTGTTATCAATAAAGACTAAATGAGTTACACCGTTTGACGTTGAAAATGGTTATTGATGTCATACACATTAAGAACTTCAACGTTTCACTTTCTATTTGTTTGTTTATTGGCACGACAACTTGTGTGTTTCTGGAGTTAAATGAACAAGATCCTTTACATCTTTAACAAAAAAAATGAAACGTTTCCCGTTGCTACTTCCAAATGAACAAAGGATATAAACGCAGAACCATGACCTTATTTCATTTAAAGGAGAACTCATAAATGGAAAATTCAAAAATTCTGAAACACTTTCTTGACACAAATCAACCCACCACAGTTAGTAACACACAGCTTGCTTTTGCCTACTCTGACAAAGGCCTGGAAGACATACTGCATTGACATTAATCTCTATCCCATTTTATCTGGTAACATTTTATTTTTTGACTCTGAGAACAAATAAGCCGTAGTAAAAGACGACATGACCTTGTGTGGGTTGGTTTCTTAATGAGGACAGGAGTTTGAGATACGACGGACTCATCAAAGATCCTTTAGTTTACTGTTAGCCGTGTCACACATATCCCTCCATCACTTTACTACCATTAGCAGTTTTCATTTCTTTACTTTCTAAGAAAACGTGGGGACTTGAAAGGAAGTAATTCAATGAAAAGGTAGTAGTGAGCTGTGGTGCTCTGTGTTGGTAGCCACCAGATGTAGCGTTTGGCAGAGGGAGAGACGCTGTTATTAAATACAGCTGCGCCCTCACTACGAACACTACCCCCTTTCTAATCAACGCAGCACTGCCAGTAAACCTGCACATTGCTCTCTCTCTCTCTCTCTCTCTCTCTCTCTCTCTCTCTCTCTCTCCCTTTTCAACCATTTTTCTTTCCTTATTTTTTTTGGAAGGTTCTGAGATGACTGGATAGAAGTTTGTTCTCTTCCTTTCTTCACTCCTACCTCCAGCCAAGTGTTTTTTTTGGATGATGTTTGTTATATGCATCTAAGTACTGTCACTTTGTCAGTCAGGCGACCTTGGATCCTGGCTGATACCTATTATGAAATGGTGTTAAGCAAGAAGAGATATCTTGTTGTCAACATTACTTTATCAAATGTGAACGAGGGAATGGACATGATTCAAATAAGGGAAAGTTAATCTCACTCTCTCTCTCCCTTTCTCCCTTCTGTGTCTTTCAAGCGCTATATATACACAAGTATGTGGACACCCCTTCAAATTAGTGGATTCGGCTATTTCAGCCACACCCCTTGCTGACAGGTGTATAAAATTGAGCTCACAGCCATATAATCTCAATTGACAAACACTGACAGTAGAATGGCCTTACTAAAGAGCTCAGTGACTTTCAACATCATAGGATGCCACCTTTCCAACAAGTCAGTTTGTCAAATTTCTGCCTGATAGAGCTGCCCCGGTCAACTGTAAGTGCTGTTATTGTGAAGTGGAAACGTCTAGGAGCAACAACGGCTCAGCCGTGAAGTGGTAGGCCAAACAAGCTCACAGAACGGGACCGCCGAGTGCTGAAGCGCGTAGTGCGTAAAAACGGTCTGTCCTAAGTTGTAACACTCACTACCAAGTTCCAAACTGCCTCTGGAAGCAACGTCAGCACAAGAACTGTTCGTCAAGAGCTTCATGAAATGGGTTTCCATGGCCGAGCAGCCGCACACAAGCCTAAGCTACAGGTTAATTACCTGTAGAAAGCAAGAGCGTTAGCCGGGACTTGAGTGGCTTAAATCTAGGAATGTGATGTATATTTACTTCCGTTAAACAGACGTCCATTTAGAAGGGTAACCTGAATGAACAAGCTCAGTCCCTCAGTGTGTTTCATACAATCACAGCAAGTGGGAACGCTCCCCCAGGTCTCCAGTCTCATTCTGTGTCTACTACTCAGGAACTATGTGTAGGGGTGTAGAAGCAGCATAAAGCACTCTATATCACACACTATATGCACACACACCTAAATCAAATATTCCATTTCCAGTTTTACCACAATTAGTTCTTCTATAAAACTTTGATGGCCTAACCAATGAACATAGCGGAAATGGAAGCTGAGTTCGCATTGCAGTTCTCCATGACCAACCATTTAATCTCTCCATAACACGCGTGTGTGTGTGTGTGTGTGTGTGTGTGTGTGTGTGTGTGTGTGTGTGTGTGTGTGTGTGTGTGTGTGTGTGTGTGTGTGTGTGTGTGTGTGTGTGTGTGTGTGTGTGTGTGTGTGTGTGTGTGTGTGTGTGTGTGTGTGTGTGTGTGTGTGTGTGTGTGTGTGTGTGTGTGCAGGATAGGGTTGGAATGGAGAGGTGGTGAATTCAAACTGGTTAAGACCTACTGTCAGGTTTGGCGCTTTATTTGGAATACACACTGCTTTCCATTTCTGGTTTCGCCTCCATCCTCCATGAATGGGTCTCTTTCAGCTCCCTGCTCCCACTGACCCCCTGCTTAAGCAATGCTCTCCCCCAGATTGACCCAAACAAAATGCCCCACCACCACTGGCTTTTAGACTCACATCCAGGTGGTATGTTGGAACCCACCCCCTTTAGGTCCCACACCACAATGTTTCATCCCAACCCCACAACCCCCCCTAAACCCCACCCTCCACGCCGCTCCACCCATGGCCCACACCTTATCCAAACACACCTGCTCCAATCAGATCTGACCACATTGGCACATTTTGAAGAAGTTGTTTTTATTTGTGTATTTGATTTGTCTCAGGATGGTTGGTGGAGCATCTGATCTGGCGCTACCCGGTGGCCTGGCTGGCCCAGGGATGTTCTTCCTGTTGTGACGCTTGGACCTGCTGACTCATAGCTCCTCAGACCACAGGAGAAACATGACTGAAGCACATGAAGCCTTTCCTTCCTCTTTTCTTAGTGGAGATAAAGTTTGTCTCGCAGCGATTTACACATACTCTCTCACACACACACACACCTCGTCTCTTTCACACACACAAATTTGCTAAGTGTGTGAAACAGCTTACATGTCCTCTTGGGCCACCATGAAGAACCAGGAGAAACCACAACACTAATATTCTAACTCTTAAAATATAAAGAACCCATGACATCCAAGTCCACTACAACCTTGCAATTGCAGGTCTCCAAGCTATCAGAGAATTATCGAGTCCTTCTCAACCTCTACCGCTAAAACGCTGCACAGGTGAGATCAGTCCAAATCCCATGGTTCTGAGGGGAGTGGAGTGCTCTAAAGTCAGCCAGTCTTCAGATGTGTGTTTTGATTTTCAAGACAAGATGTCTGATTGGGCAAAAAAATAATTGAAATCATGGGAAATTATGACGGGAAAGGAAGAAACAGGAAGAGAAGGAAAGAGAGAGGGGCCTTTGTACGGGTGGGCCTGGGTAACCTTGAGGCTCTCACACTAGTTCATTCAGGATCATAATGACCAGGCAATTATGTGACAGCTGGATGTGCTCAGCCCCAGGTCATAATATCTTACAGATGGTTGAAGGAAGCCACACTTTTTCATCTAAAAATATAAAATATTGAACTTAAGATTTCTAAATTCTAACAGTCAAGAGTAGGCTAACGGTATGCCAAAGTTATGTGAAAGGTTTAAAATTAATTAATTGTGCAACATTGCAATATTTTTCAATCCCTTTGGCAAATGTTTCAGATGTAAGTAGTACATTTTCAAAACTCGAAGTACAAACTCTGAACTGATAGCACTTGTAATGTCCCCTCTCTTACGTTCAGAACCTTTGATTGTTCCTTTGATTCATTGGGGGTTCAGACATCTTTCACCCCTGAGTCATTCATGCTAAATCTAAGTTTTATATGAAATACCATGAGCACATTTTATTTAGTCACCAATACATCAGATAATGAATGATAGGCTCAGCATTTAGTCATTTTAAACTACCATTTAATCCAATAACAAAAATACAAGATACACATTTCAAAACTGTTTATTTTTGTAGTGCTGACTAGAAAGAATAGTAGATGGTAATTATCACTTTCCATATAGTATTTGACTATAACTTGACATGCAGTTTTTAAAATAATTTGTATCCAAAGGCAGGTTGTGATCATGTTGAGAAATATGGCAGTCTTACAGTTTCATTATCCTTATAAGTACATACATAGGACAAATCATCAGAAATAGAGGTATTATAAAGCAGTTGGCTACTGCAAAAACATAGCACAGTGTTGTATGCCATTTCTACACCATGCAACATTGTATGAGATCACCTTTTCTTCCTGACTTGTCAACTGACACAGCATCGCCTGTCTCTCTGTTTTGAATTCAGCTGCTTACAGCGTATCAATGTCCATTAATTCTGATAATGAGTGGAATATATTGTTATATACAACCCAGGTGTTTCAGCAGTGCGTTGTACACGACACAATAATTCCAAATGGTAGCATGTACAGTGACTATTTCCACTTTGTCCTATTGCAGCACACAGGCTAATAGGAAATGATAAAGTATTTACAGCTACATCCATTAATGATTTGTTTTTATGTTCCAAACTAAATTTATGTCAAATTGATACATTTTTGAGGTAAAAAAATGTAATAAAATACAGTGTTCAGCAGTTATCAAACTATATATGTTAACTAGGCACTACATCATTTTGGTTCAGTAGTTATTCATTTTGAGCAGTTTGATTAAGTGATAGTTAATTGTATTGTTAACAAATTACAAATCATGTCAAAAGTTAAGTGAACGATGCATTTTGAAAAACAGATATTTGCATCCAAATTGAAAGAGTGATTTGGTGCAGTGAACAATGTTTGGATTTGTTTGTTGTACTCAGTCAATTGAAAATGTGCTTCGAGTTTTGAAACACAAGCCATTTTGATCATCTGTTAAGATTTGTGTGCTTTAAATGTACCACATTTGAAAATTGCACCAAAATGATTAAAAAAAACACTAACCGTAGAGTGATCCCTTTTAATTGTAAAAGATCAGCCTTATCATACGTAGGCCGCTAGGTGGACTCGTCTAGGAATATAGAGTGAGTAGAGTAGTTGACACCGCACTACAATTCCCATTATGCACAACGACTTCCCCGGAAATACAGGCATGGGTCAAAGTTAAAAAGCTTACCGTGCACGATGTGAAGAACCAAAGCGTGCAAACTGATGTGGCCACGTTTATTCAGTTCGTTATACTTTCTGTTATTTAGTTGTTGTGTTTGTGTTAACGTCGGAATATGTCTCCAAAGAAGAAGCATGGGTCAAGTCATCAATTGATCCATTTGATCTATCGACATTTGAAGGAAAACGGCTTCCAGAAAGCTGCAGAAGAACTCAAAAAGCATGTGAAGGTCTCTACATCTATCTGTTTCATACGTCATACATTGTAACATGTAACGTTATCACTCCATTAAGGGAAACTTCGCGACATTTTGTTGGAGATTTGTACTTCCATAACGGTGTCGTTGTTACAATGAAATAACATAGTTGTAACAGTGTAGTTATCGAACAGCCAGAGCGCGCTTGAACAAGAGTCTACCTATGGGCCCTGCACTACTGTGCCAGTGCCATGGAGGCCCAGACCTCTTGGTTGAGACTGTAGACTATACTTGGAGACTACACTAATAAATTGAACTTTGCTGTGTAGAATGTATTGTGTTTGTTATGTAGCTAGCTAGATTTCCCTTTGTCTGATTTTGTTTCTCTTAATATTTTGTCTAGGGCGGAGAACCAGAAGCCTTGTCAACTTCACTACTGGACATCTACAATAAATGGTTTGGAGAGTGAGTAGCTAGCCTATAGGTTTTCTCAAAATACAGGTCATTATTTTTGTCTGATTAACTGACCTCATTGCTTTGGGTTGATTTTGACATTCAACTGTGTTCTTCAGTGCTTCCAAGAGTACAAAGACTGGAACAGAACCGGATTCTTCTGAGTTAAAAAAGAACCGTCAAGCAGACCCTGAAAGCAGCACAGAGAGCTCGAGTTCAGCAGAGGAAGAAACAACACCTGTTAAAGGTACAGGCTTTTTTCAGTAAACGTGTAGGAGACCAATGTAGACAACAACCAAGAAATTAGTTGTTTGGTTGTGGTTTAAATCTGAATATCATGCATGTCTCGTTCCTTGCTCTTGTCTTTCCAGCCTCCCAGACCCCAAAGCCTCAGAGCTCAGCTAAGGCCAGCCCAACTAAGGCCAAGACTGCAGTGCAGACGACTCTTGGAGGGAAGGGGACAGTAGTGGAGGAGATCTCTGGGACAGACAGCTCAGAGGACTCTGAGAGTGAGGAGACACCGCCACAAGTAAGCAAGCACAGATGTAAACTTACTGGTGAACACCAATAGAGTGACATGATTACAAATCCAATATAAACTCTTCTTCTCCCTGTTGTTACTAATGGATTCTTCTCTTCCTCTCCTCTGCTGTTTACAGGATAGCCCTGCTACGCCCAAAGCCAATCATGTTCCAGCTGCAAAGATCAAGGCCGTGTCAGAGGTCACACCATCGACCCCAACCAAGGCCAAGTTAACAACCACTTCCACGACTAAATCTGGGGCCTCCAGCAATACCACTGATACGTCGTCAGACAGGAAAGAGGCAACAACAGTGGTGAGTTAATCTATTCCTTTGTAGAATATTCTAAACCTTTCTCTACATTCACAGATAAAACCCTTTGTGCAAAGATTGTGTCACATCTCTAATTGTCTCAACATTGATTCAGAAAACACCCTTGACGCCAGCACCAGTGACGCCAACCAGTAAACCAACATCAACAGCCAAGACGAAAGCTACTCCAACTAAAGCAGTGGTTGTTGCTACTCCAAGCAAGGCCACGGCAACAACAACAGCCACACCTGCATCT
The DNA here is from genome assembly GCF_018296145.1 of Oncorhynchus tshawytscha. Classification (NCBI taxonomy): domain Eukaryota; kingdom Metazoa; phylum Chordata; class Actinopteri; order Salmoniformes; family Salmonidae; genus Oncorhynchus; species Oncorhynchus tshawytscha. The sequence continues at coordinate 6,261,628 of NC_056449.1, forward strand.
ACAGCATCCGACTCCTCCAGTTGCAGCATGGAATCGTCAGATAGCGATGAGGAGAGTCCCGCTGTGGTGAGTTTACCTCTGGAGTGTGGATACATGATATATTACATTCAGAAATGAGACCCCGAATTACATTTTATATTTGCCTCTTTTTTTACACCAATTTAGAAAACACCCACAACACCAAGAGCAACACCTGCAAAACCGGTAACACCAATTAGTAAAACAACATCAACGGCCAAGCCAACAACCAAGTCGAAGACTACAGCGCCAGAGGCTTCCAGTGACAGCTGTGATTCATCATCAGAAAGTGAAGAGGAAGGTCCAACAGTGGTAAGGTTTTTTTTTTAAGACTTGAAATCACCCAAATCATTTCTGTATAAGTGTCGGTTCATATTCTCGCATGATTAACACCGGTTTGAACATTTTCTTTATATTACACAATTTAGAAAACACAGACAGCGCCAGTGAAGCAACAGACAGCAACACCAACAGCCAAGATGAAAGCCACCCCAGTTAAACCAGTGGTTGCTGCTACCCCAAATAAGACCTCGGCTAGTAAGGAGTCCAGTGATAGCATTGATTTGTCATCAGACAGCAACGGGGAGAGTCCAGCAACAGTGAGTTGTATTAGTCTTTTTCTGTAGAGTATGGAATAATCTGTATGTTCTCTTCAGATATTTCATCATAAATATCTGTCTTAACACTGATTCAGACAACAGCTGCCACTCCGAAAGCTACACCAGTGGTGCAACAGAAAGTAACATCAACAGCCAAGACGAAAGCTACTCCAACTAAAGCAGTGGTTGTTGCTACTCCAAGCAAGGCCACGGCAACAACAACTGCCACACCTGCATCTACAGCATCCGACTCATCCAGTTGCAGTAGTGAATCGTCAGATAGCGATGAGGAGAGTCCCGCTGTGGTGAGTTTACCTCTGGAGTGTGGATACATGATATATTACATTCAGAAATGAGACCCCGAATTACATTTTATATTTGCCTCTTTTTTTACACCAATTTAGAAAACACCCACAACACCAAGAGCAACACCTGCAAAACCGGTAACACCAATTAGTAAAACAACATCAACGGCCAAGCCAACAACCAAGTCGAAGACTACAGCGCCAGAGGCTTCCAGTGACAGCTGTGATTCATCATCGGAAAGTGAAGAGGAAGGTCCAACGGTGGTGAGTTTTTTAAATTTTTTACTTGAAATCACCCAAATCATTTCTGTATAAGTGTCGGTTCATATTCTCGCATGATAAACACCGGTTTGAACATTGTCTTTATATTACACAATTTAGAAAACACAGACATCAACAGCCAAGACGAAAGCCCCTCCGGGTACCTCAGTTAAACCAGTGGTCGCTGCCACTCCAAGCAAGACCCCAGCTAGTAAGGAGTCCAGTGACAGCATTGATTTGTCATCAGACAGCGAAGAGGACAGTCCAGCAACGGTGAGTTTTTTTCTTTCTTTACTAAAACATTTATTTTAGTCCCGTAGAATGATCTTATATTTTCTTACCCTCTCAAATGAAACAACGGGTTGAATATTATCTTCATATCAAACGGATTCAGGAAGCAGCCACAACACCGGCAAAACCTGCTAATAATGCTACCCCGGCTAGAGCAGCGACTGTTGCCCCTCCATGCAAGGCTACGGCAACAGCCACTGTCACAGCCGAGACTACAACAGCAGAGTCATCTAGTGACAGCAGTGATTCGTCAGACAGTGAAGAGCAGGTTCCATCGGTGGTATGTTTTGAAGAGTTCCTATATCCCTGTGTAGTGTGAAATAATCTTTATCATTGGTTTTCTTTACACATTTCTTCACCGTTGTATCTGTCTTCTCACAATGATTCAGACAACAGCCGCAACACCGACAGCTACAACGGGGAAGCAAACAAAACCAACATCAACAGCCAGGAGGAAAGCCCCTCCGGCTACCCCACTTAAACCAGTGGTTGCTGCCACTCTAAGTAAAACCCCAGCTAGTAAGGGGTCCAGTGACCGCATTGATTTGTCATCGGACAGTGAAGAAGAGGGTCCGGCACCGGTGCGTTTTTAAAGAGTTAATCAGATTCTGGCTGTATAATAATCTATCCTTTATATATTTATGAATGATATCTTTTTCATCATCGTCACACTGTTGTGGACCACAATCTCAACACCAAAAGCCATACCAGTGATTCCAGCAGTAGGAGGACTCTGTTGAAATGAAACACTGGGTTAAATATTTTTCTTTAAATTCCATTGATTCAGAAAACAGCCGTGACAACAGCCCCTCCTGCCAACCCAGCTAAAGCAGCGACTGTTGCCACTCCAAGCAAGCCTAAGGCAACAGCCACTGTCACCGCCAAGACTACAAAACCAGGGTCATCTAGTGACAGCAGTGTTTCAGCAACAGTGAGTTGGTATTAGTCTATTCCTGTAGAGTATGGAATAATCTGTAGGTTTTCTTCAGATATTTCATCATAAATATCTGTCTTAACACTGATTCAGACAACAGCGGCAAGACCGAAAGATACACCAGTGAAGCAATCAAAACCAACATCAACAGCAAGGACGAAAGCCCTTCCGAGTACCCCAGTTAAACCAATGGTCGCTGCCACTCCAAGCAAGACCCCAGCTAGTAAGGGGTCCAGTGATAGCGGTGATTCGTCATCAGACAGCGAAGAGGACAGTCCAGCAACGGTGAGTTTTAAAAAGTGAATATGTTGCTGGTATACATAATAGTATGTCCCTAATATTTTCCTCGGTACTGTCTATGAACGTTAGGGTCTCATTTTATTCATCTTCACACTGCTGTAGATAACAACGTCAAAACCACAAACTACACCAGTGACGCCAGCGAAACTGAAAGCAACATCAAAAGCCAAGACGAAAGCCACTCCAGCTAAGCCCGTGGTTGCTGCTACCCCAAGCAAGGCCCAGGCAACACCCACTGTCACACCTACAAGTACAGCACCAGAGTCGTCCAATGACAGCGATGACTCACCATCAGACATCCCAGATGAAGCCCCAGCAAAGCATGCTGAGGTTCAACTTAAGACCCCTGCTTCAGCTAAGAAGGCCCAGGGTGGGGGAATGGGAAATAAATCTGCTTCTAAGGACCTGCTCCTACTGCTGAACAGTCTTACTGTAAGATCAATATACCTCTTCCTGTTCAAACCAGGAGCTATGCTATGAGATGTACGTGATGATTAACCTCATTCTATCCTTTTTGATATTCCTTCACCAGTCACCCACAGCGAAAGCCATTGAGAAGAAGAGTGTCCGTCGTGGAGACTCCTCCGTTGAGGAAACTCCAGCTGTTACAGCAACACCTGCTGGTATGTACTGGTGTCATGGTGCAGGATGTGTGTTCTGCATTGATGGTCTTCATTACTGTATGTTTTATGTCTCTTTTTTATTGTGTGTAGTTGCTCCAGCCACAAATAAAGGAAAGGCGGTGGCTGCAAAAGACAAGAAAGCAACCTCATCGAAGAAAGCACAAGTACAGATACTAACTCTCGGTGTATTAAATTGCACTGACTTATTTTCTCATCCGTATATGGTCATTGGGAACCATATTCTCTAAGTGCTTGTTAGCTAGATCATTCTGCATAACGGAATTCTTCTTACCAACCCTTGTTTCAGGCCTCGGCTCCATCAGCCAAGAGGAAAAGAGGTGAAGACAAACCAGGGGACACACCCGTGAAAGGCAAAAAGAAGAAGCCCTCGCCTGAGACTGTCATGGCTGCCCTGCCTCTGACCGTTCTTGGTCCTCCTCCTACAGGGGGAGACGACTCTGGCTCGGACTCTGACTCCGATCTGGACGTGGAGAAGTGGAAGAGACTGGCACTGGAACTATCAGGCAAGAGAGGGAAAAACTGTGGAAAAGGAGGAGGGCGAGTGAGGGTCAGGTGAAAGGGGGAAGGGAGACAGAGGAAGATGAGTGGACAGAGAGGTGTTATGAGTCAGAGAGCGGGGGAGGATTCAAAAGCATCATAACAGCCAGAAGACACACGGCATCACCCTTTAATAACTTAATTATGGAGTAACTTTGTGAGTCAATATAAACAGAACTGTATGACATCTTTTATATAAAGTACAGGTGTTGACAGTTGATAGTTCAGAGTAGGTCTCCAAGCTAGCCATGTTGTTTATTTACTGTCTACCCACCTCTGTCCACAGACACAAACATCGCCAAAATGGACGCCATCACTGCGCTGAACGCCTCACCTGCTCCTGCCTCAGCAGCGAAGAAAACAAGAGCGCCGACGAAGCCCAGGGCTAAAGCTGCATCGAAGACACCTAAACCCAAGGCTGGCGCTGCAGTGGAAAAGTCTAGTGCTGCTGAAAAAGTCAAGACTACAGCTGAAAAGGAAGATGGGAATGGGAAGACCAAGACATCTGCAAAAGCCACTAAAGCCAAGTCCAGTCAGGCTAAGAAGGCAGCACCTCCCACCCCATCAGTCAAAGACAAACAGCCACCCACCATGCCTGCTACCCCAACACCTAATGGAGAACCGTCAGCCAGGAAAAGGAAGAGGAATAGGAAAAATAGGAACAATGAGACTAAAGCAGATGACAATTCACCACAACCTCAAAAGAAGAAAAGGGAAACCGGCGAAGAGAAGACGGATGAAAAGAAAAATGAGACTGTAGAAGAGAAGGAACCAGGGAAGGAAAAGAAGAGGACGACTAAGGAGAATGGTGCAAAAAAGGAGAAGGGAGCGAAGAAGAAACAGGAGGAGATAAGAAAGGAGAATGAGACTAAGATGGAACTGGAAAAGGATAAGAAGAAGAAAACGAATGAGAACTGTGTTGACAAGGAACCACCACCTCCATCCACCACAGTAACACCTGATTCTCCAACAGAGAAGAAAAGTGAGTGACTCTTCCTCTAAAAACCTTGTTTCGGAAAATGAAAAAAATATATTGTATATTAGTTTATACTGAAAATGATTGTGTAATAACGTTTATATAAATAAAAACTCTACAGAGATTAAAAAGCTGAAACTCTCAAAGACTGCAGTGTCTGAGATGCCAGCCACACCTGCCCAAGACTCCATCCCTGTACAGCACCCTCCAGCACCCACAGAGACCCCACCTAAAAAGGTAAGGAAGTTTACCTCATCTTCATCATCAAGGCGCAGAAGTTACAGCTAGACATTGACACACGTGCTTTTTCTTGACCTTGCATCCCAGCGTGCTTATACTACTCACTGCATGCCTCAGCTCTCATACCTATACCTGGCCAAAAAATAACAGAACTGTAAATGTTTTGGGTTTTATTCTCTCCTCAGAAAAAGAAATCATCTAAGAGTAAGTAAGGCCTTTAGAGATGAAGACCATCTAAAAGGGGCCTCTCAAGTGTATGTGGACCTGGACCCATTCTACCTAAATGGCAGTGCAGCAACAACTGGTAAAGACTGTCTGTCCACAGAATGGTCTCCCTGGACCAGATCTATTTTTTATTACATTGTATACTGTAACAAATGAACTCTTTTCCCGTTTTGCTAAAGTGGAAACAGTGTTTTTTTAGCCTATTTGTTTATCTATTTTTTAAAACTGTAACTGCATGTCCTGTACAGGTTCTAACTGTTTTCCTATTTGAAGATGGCATACTATGTGATGTGCCGCAGCTGTTTTTATGTTACTGTAACATTTTAATTATGGTGTTTTCTTGCATGTCCTTGTGACAGCGGAAAAAAACAGAATGATTTACGGAAATGTTACGTTTACGACAGCTTTTGCTGCTTTGCCTCACATGGTGTTTAAGGCCGATCCTAAGTGGAGGGAATGATCAGAGGAACCTCAATACAGTAATGAAGCCCAGAGCCATTGTTTAACCCTTACACCCTAGTAATGAATGCATAATATGGAAATATTTGAGATACTACTAGGAAAATAGATTTTTTATTTTTTTTTAAGTTTCATGGTCAGATGTGTTTACTGTATCTTTTTCACAAAATTAAGTCATTTTTCCACAGTTTGTGTTTGTGTCCATTTTGTTAGTGGGTTTGAGGTGCCAAAAACTTGTCTTCAAGCACTTTCTCTTTCTGGTCTTGGGAGTCTTCTTCAGCACTTTGATGAATTTCTTTCCAGAGGGGACTTTGTGGCATTTATAGCTATGGTAATTAATGGCACTGCCAAGGTGGAGAGAAGCCTAGGAAAATATAAATCATTGTGATTGCGGCATAACGGTTCCTGGGGCTGAAAGATTTCTCAGCGAAGGAGTTACCTGCAATAGTGGCACACGCTCTCAGGGCCTACCCAGCTAACAATGATCTGTCGTTCCGCCAGTGTTTTATTTGGGTGGCACGCCATCAGCGGCTTGCCGCGGTCGAGCCTCTGGCGGCAGACCATCTACAAGACCAGGGAACGCATTTAAACTGAATATGGGCACAAACCACCCTACATGTCTATGGGGATATCATTGTGTGTCTATTGCTTAAGGTATTGAGGATGGACAGGAAGGTTTCATGTCTAATGTTGTGGGGCGCATGAGCTAGTGGAGTTTGAGGTTGAGTGTTGTCAACATCGTTCAGGATCCAGACAGCAGAGAGAAGTCCTGTCGAAGAAATACCACAATTAAAGATCCGTAGACTTTCATCACAATTGTTTTACGTATGAATTTCACTTTTAACACTTTGCAAACCAATTCAGTTTGTGATTTGTACTTACGGTTAGAACCTGCTTGAACCACACCTATCGATGAAAAATATTTTTTTTCCCCTGCGCTGTCTTCTCCTGCCCTCCCTCACTATCTCTAAAATGTTTAATTCTAGTTGTCATACCTGAGCCTGAGGAACAAGATAAAGAATCCACAAATTCAAGCTAACACCCCATTAAATTGTCCAAAAGGTTGTACCAATCATGACATTCAAATGGGGATAAGTGGTAGCACACAGCAGGTAAAGGATGCCTTTTAATGGTGATTCGTAACCTTTCGAGAATGATGGTGTTGTTTTTAGTTGGGATGAGTACCTTTACTGCTTGATTCCACGAATATAGAAGTGCAAACACCGTACGACTTAATGTGAAATTCATGTAAAGCCTTAGTCGTTCCGATACATATTTCAGAGATTGTCTTCCATTGCAGACCTGCACCCAAATTCTAAAAAGGTCATGAATCACCATTGAAAGGCGCCTCTTACTGGCTGTGTGGTCCGTGTGGTACACATATAAACATTGTCCTGTGGAATCCTCTGGACGGAACAGCTTATCTGGATCACCTTGCTTACGCATCTGTCTCTATTAAAGCCCAGTCGGCGTCTCTGTGGTCTCAGTATAAAGCCACGGTGAGTTGATGTTACCTAAAAATTGAGAGTTGAGTTATTAAAAGTACGTTTTAAGTTTTTATATATTTTTTTATATATTATATCGTGACAAACAGTATGGCTAAGGTTAATGTTAACAGGGATACTAGGAACTGTCATGTGTCAATAATTCAATACCTTCAGGGTGAACATTAGGGACTTGGAAGTTAGTTGATGGACACTAACGTTAGACTAGCTAACGTAACGTCCCACCTTTACAACATGTGTTCATACAAGGTTGTCTGAGTCAGTGTCTTTCCAAATACATGTTGGTGACCTTCCTCTATACAAAGACCATCAAATTGAAAGAAGAAACCAAACCGTCTTGATTTTTTGCATGACTTGAGGAAATGCAGCAGCTGGAAACTGAAGGTGTTTTTTTGGAGACAATCTTAAAGTCCAAATCTCTGCCATTATTTGTGACGCACCAGCCAGGACCTTTGTCAGAAATGCAAAAGGTCACAATGGCTACTATGGCTGTGACAAATGCCGTCAAATGGGAGTCTACTACCTGAATCGTATGACCTTCCCAGAAACAACAGTTGAGGTCCAACCACAACACTTTTGATGATTTGACTGATGACAGAGAGACAACACCTTTGGGATCATTGTCAAATGGTTTGGTGACGTCGTTTCCTCTTGACAAAATGCTCCTGGTATGTTTGAGAGTTACACGGAAACTGATAACTATGGCAAAAAGGGCCACTGAAAACATGTTCAGGTCCAGCTGTTGTCAGAAATGTATCTTCACAGCTGACCTCACACTCCCATCAGAAATCAAGAGAACCACTGAATGAGTCTAACCGTTGGAAGGCAACCGAGTTCCGTACATTCCTCTTGTACACTGGGCCTGTCTGTTTAAAAGGGAATATTCCAAGGGCGATGTGTGAAAACTTAATGTTTGCTTGCAGATGCCATGACCATCTTCCTACGTGTATCCTTGTGTGCTGACCAAGCAGACTATGCAGGAAACCTCCTGGTTTTGTTTGTGGACCACTGCAGCTGCCTGTATGGGAAAGAAAACATAATATACATTGCCTAACCCATTTCACCCATGAAGCACAAGCATTTGGTGTTGACAATATCTCTTGGCCAGTTAAAAAGAATGATAAGAAAGCGAAACAAGCCTTTAGAGCAGGTTATACGGAGGCCGTCAGAAAGAGAGGCAAGGAGAGCAACACAGATGCAGAGAAAACATTTCAAAAGCGGCATGACAATGGCCCAGTCCCAAATGGTCTAGCAGTATAAAAAAATGCAGCTCACTCACTTCTCCATGCAGATGTCCACTGGGAATAACTGTGTCCAGTTGAGGAACAAGGGGGTTGTCCTAGTGCAAAACCTTGTGGGGGAGGAACATGCCACGGTGTACAAAGCATTTAGGAACAAGACAGACCTTTTCGCATATCCCCTGCCATCGTCACCGCTTGATATTTTCCATCTCTCTGGATTGAAAGATGAACCACTTTTCACTCATGCCACAAAAGTGCTTCAGATGTTTGTTCTACTCTCGTGCGAAGAGGGCTTTGCTGGGATGCCATTTCTTCATTTGTAGGATGCAAAGCACCAATGTTATTTCTATTGGTTTCCCTGTTCTCTTTAAGGTAAATTGTCAGTAAAAGACATGACAGAAAATGTATTATTTACTTGAAGGGATTTTCTTAAACTCCTACAATTAGATGTTACTATTGTGAAATGTTTGAGTAAACTAATCTAATTGTGTAACCTTATTTGCTTTTTAGTTCACAGTACCATGTTTGCTGTGGTTAATTTCCAGAACGAAGATGACAGTTTAGCTGTCATCTCAAAAACCTGGTGCACCAAGGACAAATGTTACTGGCCTCCATACAAGAGCCAAGAGAAGTTAAGGAAGGCAGTGATGTCACATGAACGGCCGGACATTGATACACGGGAGGTGTATTCAATTCAATTACTGAAGACAAAGAGTGAGTACTTTAACAGAATATCTAAATGTCTCGTTTGCAGACATTTACAGATGAACTGATAAGCTCCTGTTCCGTGATGTTTCAGATTCATATGAGAAAGCCCATGAGTGCCTGATTCGAGCAGAAAAACGTTCAAGACTGGAAACAGAGCCAGAGTCTCACCAGAGAAAGAGAAGGTAAGATTTAGTATTTGAAATAAAAAGGAATCTTAACACTAGTACTCTGAAAACTTCATGCTTGCTGTCATTCCCAGGCGAAATCCTAAATTTGATCAAACCGAATGAGCCGGACGCTGATCACAACCAGCACGACCCAGCGCTAAACACCCCCAAATTCACCCCCAAAAAAGGGGTGATTCCACACACAAAAAAAAGTAGATTCAAGATTTAATTTCTTGGCAATGAATTGTTCATAGAAAGTCTAATTTTCACAACCTGCATTTCATTTTGCACAGTATCTTCTAGACCCTCTTTGTCACTCTCTGCTGGGGGGTGGGGGGCCTCTTATGTACTGAATGTAATGAAGTATATCGCATAACATTATTAGTTCTTAAGCATAATGTTATGTTTTTTGAAGGAATGCTGAAATAGTTTGGCTGTGAACTCAGAGGTATAGGACAAATAACTATGCTTAACTTTGTTATGAACAGGTCCTCAGTCTTCTTCGTCACAGGCGCCAGCTGCTCACCAGTCTGAAGGTACCGGATCTTGCCCATCATATTATCAGAGGAGAAAAGGGAGAAATTCTCCACAATGTTAATATTTTCACACAAAAAAACGTATTCTGTCAGCAAGTTACCACGGGTGTGATTCACGATAAGTATTGCTTTCATGCAACGATTATCAACAGAAACAATTTGTTAGATTTAATTCACCTTTTTTTACAAGTAGGATATAGAAATAAAGGAGAAATGTGACAGAAAATGTAACGTTAATGGAAAGTGTTCGTTACCTTTGCTAGCAAGTAGTCGAAAGCGAATCCTTGCAGTCAAATCAAATCAAATGTATTTATATAGCCCTTCGTACATCAGCTGATATCTCAAAGTGCTGTACAGAAACCCAGCCTAAAACCCCAAACAGCAAGCAATGCAGGTGTAGAAGCACGGTGGCTAGGAAAAACTCCCTAGAAAGGCCAAAACCTAGGAAGAAACCTAGAGAGGAACCAGGCTATGTGGGGTGGCCAGTCCTCTTCTGGCTGTGCCGGGTGGAGATTATAACAGAACATGGCCAAGATGTTCAAATGTTCATAAATGACCAGCATGGTCGAATAATAATAAGGCAGAACAGTTGAAACTGGAGCAGCAGCACGGCCAGGTGGACTGGGGACAGCAAGGAGTCATCATGTCAGGTAGTCCTGGGGCTCAAGTCCTCCGAGAGAGAGAGAGAGAGAGAGAGAGAGAGAGAGAGAGAGAGAAAGAGAAAGAGAGAGAGAATTAGAGAACGCACACTTAGATGCACACAGGACACCGAATAGGACAGGAGAGGTACTCCAGATGTAACAAACTGACCCTAGCCCCCCGACACATTAACTACTGCAGCATAAATACTGGAGGCTGAGACAGGAGGGGTCAGGAGACACTGTGGCCCCATCCGAGGACACCCCCAGACAGGGCCAAACAGGAAGGATATAACCCCACCCACTTTGCCAAAGCACAGTCAAAACGTTGTTCAACTGGGAAAGTTTGCCACTAGCTAGCCATGAACAAACTTGTCTTGTTCACTCCATGTGTTCACACATGAAACACGTCAGTTGACTGATTAAGATTGCATGCGCTTCATTCCTCCAGCAGTAGCTAGCTTCCAAATCGAAGGTTACATATGTAACCACGGTTATGTGAGCTATATGGATCACTCCAATATATTGGTATCACTCCGGAGGGATACATCCGAGGTGAGGATTTACAGATTTACTCCCGTGTACACCTGTGTCACGGCTGGGGTCTGCCCCTATATATAGACCCCATGGCCGTGACACGTTCTCTACATCCTTTTTGAGGCTCCTCTAGCACTGTAGAGGATTAGAGTGATCCATATATAGCTCACATAACCGTGGTTACATATGTAACCTTTTATGTTTCACTATATTGGATCACTCCAATATATTGGTATACCCGTACCAGATTTAGTCAGTGCTAGAGGGACCTGGCCAGCCAGCGGCGAAGTCCCAGCGCAGGACCGAGACGCAGGGGCCGTCAATGAGGAAGGGGGGTCCTGGCACAGTCCCCGGAAGGGGAGGCGACGTCCTGTACTGCTGAACCAACCGCAGAGGGAGGTGCCACATTTACCCGAGCAAAGGTGCAAGAGGATTCCCAGCTGGCCGCAACACGGATATCAGCGAGGGGCAGTCCTCTCAGTAGAGCCCAGAATGCAGCCACACCTCGTGTTGAATGTGCCAACACAGATCCTAGCACTGCCTGCCAGCCTGGCGGTATGCTGTCGTAATCATGTCCACTATCCAGTGAGATAGTGGACACAATAGCCCAGCCCCCAGGACTCTCACCATAGCAGACAAAGAGCTGGTCTGTTGTTCTCACTGACCGTGTCCCCTCCACATAAGCAGCCAGTGCCCTCATAGGGCACAGCATGCCAGATGGAGGCCCAGACTCCCCACCACTGCCGAGGGGGTCCCTAAGCAGACAGGATAAAAGGGATGTTCACATACCTGTTTGACAGAACCTTCAGGAGGAATGAAGTGTTAAGGCGGAGGGATATACTCCTCCCACCAGGGTCCATCTGTTATGCGGAGTGGCACAGGGGAACCCAAGAGCGGACTTAGACGAGGAAGAGATTGCGCCCCACTGGCCTATCCCTCCACCCCACATGGCAGGCAGATATAGCGGCCAAATATCCTCTCAGTGTAGAGTCTGCTAAGCCCTCATCCAAGCGAGACTGCAGGTATTTGAGGACTTACTGCACCACCCATGACTCGGGCAACACTTCAATACCAGTGCACCAAGAGCAGAACAACCGCCAGAGCAAATGGTATACCGCGGCTGTAGCCGGTGCCCTTGCGCTCTGCATGGTGTTCATTACACCCTCCTGTAGTCCTAACATGGACCAAGCCCACAGACTGAGGCCGTGTAGCCTCAGATGCCACAGAGTTCCCCTGGCCTGGGACAGCAGGTCCGGTCTCATGGGAAGTTGCCAAGGTGTCCCAGACAACAGGGACAGTAGAAGGCTGAACCAGGGTCGTCTGGGCCAGTATGGGGCACCAGAAGCAGATGATGCTCTGCCATCCTGGTCCTGTCCAGCACAGCCTGGATCAGGGGAAAATCAATCTCTTATTAGTCGCATGCGCCGAATACAACAGGTGTAGGTAGACCTTACAGTGAAATGCTTACTTACGAGCCCCTAACCAACAGTGCAGTTTCAAAAAATACGGATAAGAATAAGAGATAAAAAAGTAACAAGTAATTAAAGAGCAGCAGTAAAAAAATAAGATAACACGGGGGGAATGCGTAAAGCTCCAGCCCTGGTCAATCGTGTGCCAGAGCATCCAAGCCCAGAGGCCCTGGTGGCTCCGACATGAAGTACCACAAGGGGCAGTGCTTATTGTCCAGAGAGGCAAACAGGTCCACCTGCGCCCTCTCGAACTTGTCCTACAGCTGCTGCACCACCTTAGGAATATAGGCTCCAGTCCCAAGGTGGCGGGCTCTCCCTCGAGAGCATATTCACTGCCACATTCAGGATGCCAGGTACATAGAGACGCTAGACGTCCCTGAGCCCAGAGAAAGAGCTCCCGTGCCATAAGATGGAGGTTGTGGGACCTCAGTCCACCATGATGGTTGATGTAAGCTTCCACTGTGGTGTTGTCCGTTCTCACCAGGACATGTCTTCCCTTCAGATATGTAAGGAAAGACTGCAGAGCCAGTAGTACAGCTTGGAGCCCTAGTGTATTGATGTGCCTGCCGCTCCAAGGGGGTAGCCAACAGCCGCTGGCCGACCTGCCCTTGGTCACACCCCCCCAGCTAATCGGGGAGGCATCTGTGCTGACCAGCTCCCGTCGGCACATCCTCAGCATCTCCACCACACCTGAGAGAAAGGAGTGACAGCGCCACCTCAACATTGCCCTGAGTCACTATGTGGTCACCCGCAGCTGGCGGTGACGGTGGCGCTTCATGTGCAGCTGGTGGGAGTTGAACCACCTTTGAAGAGGCCGGAGATGGAGCAGGCCCAGGGGAGACAACGAAGCCACCGTCAGCAAGCCCAACAGGCTTTGGCAGGTTAGGGCGGATACCACCCGCCCCTGACGAAAGTGGTCGAGGCAAGATAAGATCACCTGAACCCTTTCAGTGGGCAGGCGTGCTCTCATGAGGATTGAGTCAAGTTCCATGCCAATGAAGCCAACCATCTAGGTGGGCATCAGACAGTGACTCTTGAGTTGTATCATGGTGTCCATGGTTGGGTACTCTTGGAGGCCGAGTGACTCTGCTCCCGCAACATAACTCTATGGTCCAGTTTCTGCTGTAAGTCGGAAGCACCGCCTGGCTTTGCGGAACGCAGCAGAGATGGGGAAAGCTGGAGAGTCATCACTGTCCATCAGTTTGATGTCCAGTGCAGTGGCTACCCGAGTGAATAGGCCCCTCATAGCCTCTCAAACCTCTGAAGCCCCATTGCCGGCTTCTGATGGCCTGTCAGCCTGGTACCCCAGCTTATGGTGGTGAACAGTGTCAGCATCGTCCCCCAGGAACAACATATCACTGGCCAACAGGGAGCAGCTGTCGTCGCCATCGAAGCTATAAACCTCCTGACGCAGGGCATGCGCACTCCGTTCAAGATGGTCCCAGCGGACCGACTCCTTCCCCCGTCCAGGACTGTCAGCAGATGGGCTCTGCCTGCGGTGGCTCCAACCACACTTCCTGGGAGGAGTACTGGACCCAGTAGATAGACTAAAAGCTCCCTGGCGCACCACTCCTGAGGGAGGGAGCTTGTCCCCAGCATGAGCCAGAGCCTAGCCGACCCACTCGCGCATGGCCTCGAATCGAGCCAGGTGCAGGCGTTCTGAGAACACCACACAAAACAGGCATCCAGTAGGGCGCTCCACGCCCTCTCCGCGTGGCTCAAACCCATGTAATGCATACACTAGGTATGCGGAGTTCCAGGGTGGATGCCACCATCACACCTGTCACAAAGGGAAGCCATAAACTCAGCCAAGCCAGCAAGGCCACGGAGCAGGGGTTCAAAACCCTGGGAGAGTTTCTGTCATGACCCACTTGGAGGAATAGGAACCCGGTGAGGGATAAATTACCCAGTATCTCTGAAAAAAACAGGGAAGACTCGTGTGGATAAACAGGCAGACAAAAAACAGCAACCAGGTAATGGATTTGATTGCAATATTACCTAGCCGGTTTAATATCCAAGTAGAAAACAAAACAGCACCATATGATGAAGTAACTCCATTAAAACCTGTTGTGACTAGGGGGCAGTATTTTCATTTTTGGAAAAATAACGTTCCCAAAGTAAACAGGATATTTTCTCAGGACAAGATGCTAGAATATGCATATAATTGACAGCTTAGGATAGAAAACACTCAAAAGTTTCCAAAACTGTAAAAATATTGTCTGTGAGTATAAGAGAACTGATATTGCAGGCGAAAGCCTGAGAAAAATCCAATCCGGAAGAGACTCATGTTTTGAAAGCTCTGCTTTCCGATGCGTCCCTATTGAGCAGTGAATGGGCTATCAACCAGATTACTTTTTCTACGTATTCCCCAAGGTGTCTACAGCATTGTGACATAGTTTTACGCCTTTATGTTGAAGAATAAGAGTAAGCGGCTACATTGTGTAAGTGGTCACCTGATGGTTCTCAGAGTGATTCTCGCGTAAAATACAGAGGTAGCCATTTTTCCTTTCGCTCCTACTGAAAAACCAATTGTCCCGGTGGATATATTATCGAATAGATATTTGAAAAACACCTTGAGGATTGATTATTAACAACATTTGCCATGTTTCTGCCGATATTATGGAGCTAATTTTGAATATTTTTCGGCGTTGTCGTGACCGCAATTTCCGGTCAATTTCTCAGACAAACGTGAAGAACAAACAGAGCTATTTCACCTACAAAAATAATATTTTTGGAAAAAAAGAAGATTTGCTATCTAACTGGGAGTCTCGTGAGTGAAAACATCCGAAGCTCATCAGGTAAACGATTTAATTTGATTGCTTTTCTGATTTTCATGACCAAGTTACCTGCTGCAAGCTGGACATAATGCTATGCTAGGCTATCGATAAACTTACACAAATGCTTGTCTTGCTTTGGCTGTAAAGCATATTTTGAAAATCTGAGATGACAGGGTGATTGACAAAAGGCTAAGCTGTGTTTCAATATATTTCACTTGTGATTTTCATGAATAGGAATATTTTCTAGTAATATTTATGTCCGTTGCGTTATGCTAATTAGTGTCAGTCGATGATTACGCTCCCGGATCCGGAATGGGTAGTATAAAGAGGATATTATTAAGGAACTCTAAAGTTAATGTCTCAACGTAGTGGAAGCCCACCACAATACTCTTACATTCTGCAGGGAAAAGAAAAAAAACTGTAGGGTAATTAGCAGAGAATGTTAAAGCAATTCACAACACACACAGAACAAGCCAGTCTGCAAGTTATGTGGAAAATATAGTTGGTGGCAGCAAGAGCCACCAATATATTAATGGATGCACACGGAGTCGTAGTGTAGTGTAATGCTAACGAAACTCAAGCACGACAAACCACGGGCGGAAGATACAGATCAACTGAGCACAACAAGTGGCGCACTCAAGAGGAGGGGCTGTCCATGTGGCCAGCTGCTCCAGGCTGCAATCAGCCAGTGAGTATACTTCCACGCAAGCTATTACGCTTAACAGTGACTTACCAAGCGAACTTCAGAAAGTTTGTACCTCAAACCATACGGACGTCCTCCGAGAAAATGAAAGAGAACGTATGTCGCGGACATGTGGTCTATATATAGGGGCGGACCCCAGCCATGACACAGGTGTACACAGGAGTAAATCTGTAAATCATCACCTCGGATGTATCCCCCCGCCATGAAGTGATACCAATATAATGGAGTGAGCCAATATAGTGAAACATAACGCTGCTTCAAACATAACGCAGTTCAAACAGCACAATCCTCCTCATCACTGGGCCCTGCTGCTCGTCAGTCTGAAGGTAACTGCAACATGTGCTGCTTAGTTGTAGTGAGAGAGGCTCCAAAATTACATAAAGTGAAATGTTATATAATGTTGATCTTTAAAAAAAAACTGTTTTCATAGAGCTTTTATCTTGTAATTCGAAAGGAATAGGTTTCAAAAGTGAGTATAACCCGCCCACTGTCATATGTTAAGATTCCCACTGGCTGATTCTTCAGCACCTGAGGAAATTGTCAGAGGATATCAGAGAGTTGCAATATCACAGTAAACAGGAACCTCTTAATGCAACTGACCAATGGGTCTCATGGGGACATGGTTTTGCCAGAGGACATTGTGCTTCCTCTGAAGGACATGCTGATGCTGGAGGAGCTTGAACACCAGCTTGCTGGGAATGAGGTGCTACAGAAGAAATTGCTATGTTCACTCGAAAGCGGTAAATTGCCATGTGCCCCTTAGGCCGCCCATTGTGACTCGCTTGTGGACGTGCTGGCAAAGTATGGCAGCATGTTCAATTTTGCGTCAAGAATTCAGCATAGCAAGTTTGTATGAAGGTCTGGTTATTAAATGGGTAAATAGTTCAATAGTAATATGCTCTAAAACGCTCTGGTGACAAACGAACGTTGCTGCTCTGTTTCCAATTGTACACTTGGCTGGCAGAACCTATTTAAGTAAGTAAATACATTTCGAAAATGTAAAAAAACCAATGTATTATATGAGGATTCTGTGTTATGCACTATAGCCCGTTACCATATAAGTGATTGAATATTATCTGCTGTTGGCTTGTGTGGATGTATGTATGTATGTGTTATGCAACATAGCTGACTTGAAACATTGTTAACAGTTTCAGGGCCATGGGCCTTTCTCATTATGGAAAATTACAGAATAACATGAAGACAGGAACTGTGCAATGAGTTGGGGGGGCACATTCCGAATGTAGTATTGCGAGAACAAACAGTCTTTTGTTAGATAACAGGAGCCAGGTGTGAGATAACGGTATCGAGCATGAGCACATAGATATTCTTCACAGCAACAGTTACATCTATCAACTGAAGCGCTTAGGGGGCTGGGACCAGCCTCTGCGCCAACAATCAACGATAGGCTGGGTGAGTCTAAACCACGCCCAGTCTCTACTCTGACAGGCTGGCTCGGAAGCAGGAACTACTTCTGTCATCAGAGTACATTATAATATCTTTGTCAGGAACAAGTCAGTTCTCTGTTTGCCCTGCAAGGTGGGACAGAGAGCCCGTATATACGAAAATTGCATTTACCACTTATTGCTTAGCTAATAAAAAAACATAGCATACAATCAGTGTCATATCATTGTCATATTTATCCTGATACCAGATTCGAATTGACGCAACTCTAACAATTATTAGCTAACTAGCTACAATGTTGACTAACTCAAATGAGCTGCTAAATGAGCTAGCTAGTTGGATAGCTAGCTATCTAGCCAACTTTACATCCTGTATAGATAGCTGGCAAAGTTAATTAAATATCATCAGCTACCTAAATTGATATTAGCTAGCTATTTTGGTGTATTCATCACTGTAAAAAACTAAGTCCAAATGCATTTGTAGGTAGCTAGCTAACAGCCATGGAGGAAGGTGAAAGGATAATGTTAGCAGCCCCAACTTTCGAAGTGAGAGAGTTCGCTATTCTGGATAGGGCAGGTACTTTTATGTGGTTCGATTTGCCGCCTGGAGGAATTCAGGCATGTGAAGGCTACCTGTGTCCTGCATAACTTCATGAGGATGGACACGAGGACCAGGAAGGGATCTGCAGCTCACCGGGGGTGCCAAAGGAGAAGTCTGGTGCTCTGCAGGATGTTTCAAGGATGGGGTCCAACAACGCAACAAGAGAGGCAATCTGTGAGCGGGAGATCTTCATCTCCTACTTCTTCAAAGAGGGTGCTGTTCCCTGGCAACACCATAGACTACACTATGCACAACCAAAGGCTCTTTTAAGAGCCATTCACATTGCAATAAGAGTATTCTTCCATTTACTTAGCTATGTCAACTGCAGTTACTCAATTCCCAGTTTCTCTCCCATTGATTTCTACTTCACAAGTGAGGGTGAAGTTAGGGTGTGACATCTGTACAAAAACAAAAAAGACTATTTTAAGTCACCCATATTGAAAACATTTAGAACAATTAGACACCATATAACCCACACCTCCACACTCATGTATCAATCTGATTGATGGATTGTGTTGTGCAGTAAGCAGACACAGGTGTATAACTGTGGCTCCTTCCACCTTGAAAGAATAGGCAAGAGGGCCAACCATGGAGAATCGTAAAACACTTCATAATTTCTATAACTAAGCTATATTGTTTGTCCTCATGTGTCCGTTCATGTTTTTCATCATAAAGTACTCTGTGTGGACACCAGGTGAGGCCACACACACAGATTCTTCTTGAACCACCTTATTTTCTCAATAAATGTCTCCTTCACCTTTAGGTTATATCAGCTGTGTGGGTGAACCCCTCCCGCATTTGAACTGGCTACGTATAGGGCACAACATGATCACAGGTGAGAGGTCACTTGGTCAGGTCAACAGGAATTATTATTAAAGCAATGCTTTACATTGAAATAGAGATGCAGTAGTCCCAGAGTTAATGATCCAAGGTCAGTTTTGCATTTCACCTCCTGATGACTGACAGTGTTAGAATAAAAAAAGAAAACAAGGCTTAAACATGTAATCCTTCACTCTCCATCTGTCTCTCATCTGCAGGTATGTTTTGATGTGAGAGAAGATGCCAACCCCCAGTGCCATCATCACCACCTAGAAGACACCACTAGAGAATGCACTGCACAATAAGCAAGAAAACAGTTAGCCAGCTATGTTATTTCATCTATCTAAAAAAAGGCAAGCTTACAAAATTGTACATTCACGTTGCAGTAAATGTTTCAGATAGCTATATTCTTTACATCCACTATTTCATAAGACAACTGGTTTGCTGGTTGTTTCAGGAGTCCCTAAAACATTAAACAACCAGAATTACAATTTCATACTCATGTCACAACACCCATAAAGCTTGCCAACTATCTGGCTAATGTTAGCTAGTCAGCTAGCATGCACATTTAAAAAATATATTTGACCTTTATTTAACTAGGCAAGTCAGTTAATTAAGTACAAATTCTTATTTTCAATGACGGCCTAGGAACAGTGGGTTAACTGCCTTGTTCAGTGGCAGAACCCCAGAGTTGTACCTTGTCTGCTCGGGGATTCAATCTTCCAACCTTTCGGTTACTAATCAGAATCTCTAACCACTAGGCTACGCTGCCACCCCAAAAATCACAATTTCTGTAAATTAATTTTATGATAAAAAAAATATGCATAATCGTTTATCTCTACATTAACTGACATATTCCTCTCAACTGTACATTTTTTGCATGATTCGTTATGACTTTATCATCACTCACATTTGCTTCCGCCCTGGTATTTTTGTCAGCCATCTTCGCTGACGAAAGTCTCCAGCCTCCAAGAGGCTTGGGGGAGGAGAAGATGGAACTAATTGATTTACAAAATAAACTGGATAATATATATAAATTAAAAGCAGAAGGAGCCTTTATTAGATCTAGGAAAAAATGGATTGAGGAAGGAGAACAGAATTCATCCTATTTCTTTAGACTTGAGAAATTTCACTCTAAAAATAACACTATCCATAAGTTAAACATTGATGGTGTTATTACAGATGACCAAAAATTAATCGCTAAATACTGCAGCAATTTTTACAGAAAATTGTATAGCTCTACGTACTGTCAGGAATCCACAGATATGTTTTTTAACTCACTGAATAATGTTCACTCTATCAGTGATATAGAATCTAAACAGTGTGATGAACCCATCAAAGTTGAAGAGATTATAGAGTGTATCAAACATCTAAAGAACAATAAATCACCAGGTGTTGATGGAATTACATCAGAATTTGACAAATTATTTTCTGAACAAGTAGCTCCAAGTAGCTCCCTTGGATGCAATCATTGATGAAACACAGTCTGGCTTCATGAGGAACAGACATATTTCTAACAATGTCAGACTAGTATTAGACGTACTTGACTACTCAGACCTAATAACTGAGGATAGCTTCATATTATTTTTAGATTTTTATAAAGCATTTGACACAGTAGAGCATCAGTTTCTCTTCCACTCCCTTGAGAGACTTGGCTTTGGGGATTTTTTCTGTAAGGCTATTAAGACTCTCTATGCAAATGGTAACAGCTCTATCAAATTGAAATATGGCACCTCACCTAGATTTTAGTTAAAGAGAGGAATTAGGCAAGGTTGTCCTATCTCTCCGTACCTGTTTTTATTAATCACCCAACTTCTTGCAAATTCTTTAAATAATAGTCCTGTACAAGGTATTTCCATAGCTGGTAAAGAAATTATTATAAGCGAGCTGGCTGACGATACTACACTTTTTCTGAAAGACGCTAACCAAATTCCCATATTGATCAATGTGATACAATCCTTTTCGAAAGCGTCTGGTCTATATCTTAACATTAATAAATGTGAACTCATAGCTGTCAAAGATTGTGTGACACCTTCATATTATGGTATTCCAGTAAAAGAAGAACTTACATATTTAGGCATAACCATTACAAAGGATCAGAAGTCTAGAGGCTTACTAAATTTTAACCCTCTTATTAAAAAAACCCAGAAGAAACTAAATCAATGGCTACAGAGGGACTTATCTTTAAAAGGTAGAGTCCTAATAACCAAGGCTGAAGGTATCTCTAGACTAACATATGGTGCTCGATCTTTATATCTTGACCGTAAAATAAGCAAGGAGATAGACCAGATGCTTTTCAACTTTCTTTGGAGAAACCGTACCCATTACATTAGGAAAACTGTTGTAATGAACACATGAGAATGGTGGACTGAATTTTCTGGACTTTACTACTTTAAATAATACTTTTAAGATCAATTGGATAAAACAATTCCTAAGTAGACCCACTTCTATCTGGAATTTTATTCCTCATCATGTCTTCTCTACTTTTGGTGGCCTTAACTTCATGTTGTTTTGCAATTATAATATTGACAATGTTCCAGTGAAACTTTCTGCTTTTCATCGGCAGGTTTTCTTGTCATGGTCCTTAATTTCTAAACAATTTTTCTCCACACAGATATTATATATGGAATAATTGGGATATATTGTATAAAAATACCTCTCTGTTTTTAGAATATTGGTTTCCGAAATAATATCCTATTGGTGAGCCAACTGGTAAATGCAGAGGGTCTTTTACTCAGTTATAAAGAAGTCTTATCACTTTACAAGGTCCCTGTAACACCTAAAGATTTTGCAATTGTTTTAGATGCCATTCCCTCAGGTGTTGCTATCTTATTCAGGAACATGTCAAGACCTGACCCTCAGAGCCTACCTTCTGTTTGACCCTGTTGACTCATCAGTAGGAAAGATTTGTTTCTCTTTTGGTCCATTCAACAACAGAGCGATATGATCCTTGTTTCAGCAGGATGTTGTATCTATACCTTATGTCATGCCTTATTGGAATGGATTTATTGATAATATCTGTTGGAAAAAAGTTTGGATGTTGCCACACACATACCTACTTGTTAACAAAATTAAGGAAGTTTCCTTTAAAATTATTCATAAATATTATCCTGCCAACAACTATATGAAGATCCTTGTTTCAGCAGCGAAGAAGTGTAAGGAAAACATCAACTCAAATTGCTCCTTTTGTAATGACCACCCAGAAACAGTTTTGCATCTTTTTTGGCATTGTATGCATGTAAGAAAACTGTGGCAAGAAGTAGGTTTATAATTGAACACATTTATGAAGATTTTACACTATTGTGGAGAGATGTACTGTTTAGATTCTTTACATACAATAGAAATAAGCAGAATCATTTTTATGTAATTAATTACATTATTCTTTTGGACAAATTTCATATACACAAATGTAAATTTACAAACTGAAAACCACATTTTCGTACCCTACAAAAACAAATTGAACTGTATTTTAAGATGGTTATTTGCTAAAAGTTGGAAAAGCTTATTTTTCACCGCCTCTCACGCCATGTTAGCACCGCCCCGGGTAGCCTAGTGGTTAGAGCGTTGGACTAGTACCCCCGAGCTGACAAAGGTACAAATCTGTCGTTTTGTCCTTGAACAGGCAGTTAACCCATTGTTCCTAGGCCGTCATTGAAAATAAGAATTTGTTCTTAATTGACTTGCCTAGTTAAATAAAGGTAAAATAAATAAAATGGTCAAGGCCCTCTCTGTATCGCGGTGTTTCACAGCGAGGCGTCTTATGCTAGTGTACATAGTGCATGAGAGAAGGGTGATATGGAGAACTCAAAAGAAAGAAGAAGTGGGAGTTAGTACATTGCCAAAACAAACTATGTTGTATAAGGGTGGATAGGTTAGTTTCATTATTACGTCTGGAGTTTTTTTTTTTTTTTGGGGGGTCAAATCGTCCAGTTGGTGGGGCAATACACATTTTTTGGTGTAGTCCGCCATAAAACTCACAGAAGAAGGAGCTTTCCTGAAGCTAGACCATGCCACGCCTGTCCGATAGGTGGAAATACTCACATTGTGTAATAACATTAATGTATCCAATTTTCCGGCAAAGAAGATTACGTCAACAGTCTTGTCTGAAAATATCAAATGCTAGCTCATATGGCTTATTAACGTTGCTATTTAGCTAATTGAACGGATAACTTGGTCGATAGATGAAATGTGGAGGTTGAACGCAGTCCGCCACAAGGCTGGACGTCAGGGCAGCGACTTGGAGGAGTTCAAGTTCAAGAGACGAGAACATGAAAAAGGTGAGCTAGCTGAATGTTGGCTAACGTTTTCCAACTAACGTTAACGTTACCTTGCCAGCTGTGATTAGACTTGACAAGCTACGCTGTCAATAGATTCCCTCTATAACATTGCTGTATCTTATTGTAAAATGAATACAACACGTTAGAAACACTAGTTCTTCTTAAACTGATTTCATATTTGTTCAAAGTACCCGGAGCCGTACAAATCGTGCATGGTAGTGGAACCTCCTGGCCTCCCAGTACTGATGTTACGTGCGCGGGCTGCGTGTTAACGTATTCCCATGACAAACTACCCGCTCCATTGTAGTTGTTAAATATATCACACTACAGGACAATATGCCACATAAGCACTGTGCAGTTACTGTTGTCATTGCTCTATGTTGATTTGCTGGGTCTCTCACTGTAGAGTTGAGACGGGCCCGGAAGGACAGCCAGCTGGTCAGCAAGAGACTCCTGCTGAATGATGACGAGGAGGAGGATGGCACCATGGACACACTGGCCAGCGATCGGGTATTGGGCCCTTGTATAACAACCACTGTCAGAGATGAAGATTCTAGTCAGCAACCCAGCAGAGAAGCACATCAACTGTTAACCAGAAAATAACTTATGTTATACTCAATTTTCTTTCTCTATCTAGGTGGTAGAGTTGTTCAACATAGTTCGCCATGGCAGGGACTTGGTGAAGAAAGAAGCTGACCTAAGAGCGCTGAGGAAAGCCCTCCGCAGCCCCTCAGCCCACCTCATCCTTATTAAGTATGAAGGTCTTGTTCTCTGTCTCTCTCTTTGTGTGTGTACATTTCTTCACATTGTATTGTGTTACAAAGTGGGATTCAAATGTATTTAACACGTTTTTTTGGTCAACGACTACACAAAATACTATATATTACTATATATTTTTAAAACCTCTACAGGATTGGTGGGTCCCCCTCGGGACAGCTGAACTAATGTAGGCTAATGCGATTAGCATAAGGTTGTAAGTAACAAGAAAATTTCCCAGGACATAGACATATCTGATATTGGCAGAAAGTTTAAATTCTTGTTAATCTAACTATACTGTCCAATTTACAGTAGCTATTACAGTGAAAGAATACCATGCTATTGTTTGAGGAGTGTGCACAATTTTGAACATGAAAAGTTATTAATAAACCAATTAGGCACATTTGGGCAGTCTTGATAGAATATGTTGAATATGGGAAAAAAGGGTCCTATCCTTAAGAGGTTTTAAAGATGAATTAAAATACAATAACTATATGGCTGCCAACTCTCATGCATTGGCCTTGAGACACGCATTTGACCCTCTTCTCACGGTACACCTCTTATATCTCACGCATTAAAAAGTACTGCATTTATTTTTATATTTCGTCCATTGTATAGTCAGCGAGTTAACTTTTCAACTGTGCTCCAAATCGTTTTGAAATTGGAGCATCTGCAATTAAACATCATGAGCAGAACTTGTATCATTGTCCTGTCTTGCCACAGCACTGTGAACCTGTCACATTATGTAAGCAATCAAGGGGATTGGATGCATGTTTTAAAGAAATGCCCCTCAAGATTCGAGTGGAGCTGAATGGAGAGAGAGAGAATGTTCTCCGCTGAGTTTATAAAACTGTAAAAAGAGTAGCGCTGTTTTATGTACGGTGTTGTCAACAAAATTAGGTTGCTTTTGCTCCCGTCCCTATTGCAGAATGCCGCCTTTTGACAGTATGTACTAAAGTCGATTTAATTCACACCTGCATTAGTCCCCCTCATTTGTTGATTGGCATTTAGGCTCAGATTGTGAACCCAAAAGTGTACGTTTGATTCTAGAGGCGGGACAATAAATAGAAACATCATTTTGTTAGGGTGTAGGGGCAGATTTGCCATCTTGTCTTCAGGAGATTATTAGGGTAATTACTGTGCTTGTCAGAAAGAACACTACTGTTATTCCCCACGCTTTGTTTATTAATCCACTTCTTACCAATTTGGCCAGTGTAATCACATTTTAAATCTCATATACCTATCTTTGTCTTTTGAAAAAACAATTATGAGGCTATGTATTTTTGCAGCCAATCATGGACAGTTTTGAATAAGTCATACAAATAAGCATTGGATATTAAATGCTCCAGGAATCTTTAAATAATTAGACATTTAGTATTGTGCACATGCTAGGCAACTCATAAACGTGTCATATGTTGTCTCTGTAGAGTAAGATGTTGACAAGGATCTTCAACTAGTAGGTATAAACCACCTGAATATTGATATTCATTTTATTTTCTTGAAGGTTTGGTGATGTTGAGAAATGAAGTGTTATAAGAAGAACATTTTCAAACACCCAGCAGGGAAACATAAATCAGGGGTGGCCAACCCTCCTGGAGAGCAAGCAGTATTTTCTTCCCGCCCTATTTTTAAAGAGAGAGTTCACCCAAATTATAAAATACTAAATGTTTCTGTCCTTACCTTGAAAGCAGTCTACAGTATGGACTGCAATCTATGATTTTCAGAGCCTTGGTGTAGTGGTAACACTAAGAACAGGGATCAATCCCTGCTTCCAACCTTCCCACTGCCTCTAGCATTTGCTTGTCTCCCTATCGAATTGAATTAGTCTGAATAAAGTGTCAAACCACTTTTAAAAAAAAAAAAAAATTTTAACATTACATTTCAAAGTCGTCCAATTTTGTGAGTGTTCATTTAATGTTCAAAGCATCCTGAATACACCTGACCTGTGTTTTTTATGAATAAAAAAAAATCTACCTTGGTCATAGGCCTAAGCCGTGTCAAAATACTGCACGTCGAATTGCAGGAAATTTGCTTTAAAACAGTACAAATGTTCCCCCTCTAGTGGTTGTGCTACGGGGCAATGAAATTCACATAGCAAATCTCCAAGCTTTCTTCAAAAGTTGGCAGCCCTGTAACTAAAATATAGTTGTTGCATAAGTATTCAGCTCCCTGGATCAATACATATTGGAAACACCTTTGGCATCGGTTATATCGAAGAGTCTTCATGGGTAAGTCTATAAGTGCTTTGCACACCTGGATTGTGCAATATTTGTCCATTTTATTATTTTCAAAATTCTTCAAGCTCTGTCAAGATTTTGGGGGATCATGGCTAGACAGCAATTTTCAAGTCTTGCCATATATTTTCAAGCAAAACTGTAACTTGGCCACTCAGGGTCATTCACTGTCTTCTTGGTAAACAACTCCAGTTGTAAATTATTGTCCTGCTGAAAGGTGATTTCCTCTCCCAGTCGCTGGTGTAAAGCGGACTGTAGCAGGTTTTCCTCTAGGATTTTATCTGTGCTTAGCTCCATCCCGGTTTCTTTTTATCCTGAAACATTTTTGTCCATGCCAAGCATACCCATACTATGATGCAGCCACCACCATGCTTGAAAATAAGGAGGCAGTTACTCAGTGATGTGTTGTGTTGGAGTTGCCCCAATCCTCAGTTTTCTCCCATCACAGCCATTGAATTTTTTAAAATCACTAATGGCCTCGTGGTAACATCCCCGAGCAGTTTCATTCCTGTCCTGCAGCCCAGTTCAGAAGGAATTCTGCATCTTTGATGTGTCTAGGTGGTTTAATCCATCATTCACATAATTATTAACTTGGCCACGCTTAAAGAGATATTCAACGTCTGCTTTGTTTGTTACCCATCTACCGATCACTGCCCTTTTTATGAGTCTTTCCAAATACTCTCTGGTCTTTGTAGTTGAATCTGTGCTTGAAATTCAATGCTTGACTGAGGGACCTTATAGATGTTGAATGTATGGGGGGAAAGAGGAAGGGTTAGTCATTCAAAAATCATGTCAACCTCCAATATTTCACACAGATTGAGTCCATGTAACTTATTATGTGATTTGTTAAGCCACATTCCACCCCAGAACCAATTTAGGCTTGCCTAAACAAAGGGGCTGAATACTTTTGCAACAACTATATTTTAATTATACATTTTTTTAATTTTATCTTAAAAAATATATATACTTTTTCTTCCGATTTGACATTACAGAGTATTTTGTGTAGATTGTTAACAACAAAAAAATACAATTAAATTCATTTTAATCCCACCAACACAATAAAAAGTGAAGTAATCTAATATTTATTTTATAAGGGACTGTATATACGTGTATATATCAGTATGGGCCTTTCATTTCTCGTCTCTGTCCTTTCCATATGTGCTCAGGCAGCCGAACAGTATTGCGATCCTGGTGACTAACCTCTGTGGCCCCAACCCTCAGTGTCGTCTGGAGGCTGCCCGCTGTCTCCACGAGCTGTCCCACTCCCCCCACAGCGAGGTGGACTCGTTGAGGCTCCGACAGGCCACACCCTACCTGATCACCTTCCTCTCTGGACAGAGCCCCAAGTTCACTGTCAGTCCCACAGCTCATACACACTACCTGCCTTATCAAACAGCCTAGTGAAGTATTACACTATGGGTTTTTTTCTCACTTTTGTATGTGTTGTGTTTCTTTACAGGAGCTGTGTCTCTACACCCTGGGTAACATGTGTCCAGACAGTGAGAATGTAAGAGATATGCTTCTAGCTCAGGGCATCATACCTGCTTTGAACAACTGCATCCAGGTCAGCTACAAACCTCTGTACTGTCTGTCAATCGACCAACCTGCCATGGTCTCCTTTATAACACACTCTAATCTGTTTGTGTGTGTAGATCCACAGGACTAACCTGGCAGTGGTTGAAGCAGTAGGGTTCACCCTCTCCCAGCTCATCTCAGCGAACTACGTCACAGGGACAATCATCCCGTAAATTAACATCATGGTTGTAGCTAAACTGAGAGAGAATATTTATACTGTACTATGGAAACTTCATCAGACACCATTCAGAGATGCCGTTGAGAGATCCCGTTTGTAGTCAGGGCTATGCTCTCCTGTCTGTTTGTCTGTAGGGCAGTCTTGGCGTCTGGTTTGATCCCTCGCCTCCTTTCAGTGTTGACCCCTGACTCTCAGTTTGGCCTGGGACCAGTCATTGAGTGTGCCTGGTGCCTGCACTACCTGGCTTGCAGGTCAGACTCTTCACCTTAGAATCAGGGTTAATCCCAAATGCCACCCTATTCCCTGTATAGTGCACTACTTTTGACCAGAGCCCTATGGTCCTGGTCAAAAGTAGTGCACTTTGTAGGGAATTTGGGATGCACACTATGTCACCCAGGAGGACCAGCTACTGTGTCTGTTTGTGGTTGCCATAGATATGGTGCTGTTATACTGGATACAATGTGGTGGCACTGTGTGATTCTTTTATCTGTTTTTTGCTCTCTTGTCTAAAGCAACGTGGACAATGGGGCACTGGTGGCCCAAGGTACTCTTCTACATTGCACTTCCCTCTTGGTGACACTTGGTGTTGCTGTTGCTAAAGGAAGTATAGAAGAGGGAATTGAGCTGGTGAGTAGTTGCTAAATCCAAACTCTTTTTCGAAGTTACTCCTCCAAACAAAGTACATGTGTTGTATAACTCTGTGTCTGATAGACACCAACTGTACCAGAACGCAAGGTAGCAATTTGATGAGATGAATAGCAATGTAGATAACCTAGGCTCCTGTCATAATCTACATCCCGCCTTCCTTTCTCGCTCTCTCCTCTCCAGTTGATCTGGCCCCTGCTGCGCTGTGTGGGGAACCTGCTGTTATCTGGGCCCCTGGGGGCCCTCCAGCCCCAGCTAAACGATAGCCGTCTCCTGGCTGCGCTGTGTGCTTTTCCTCAGGCCTTCCTCCAGACCCACCCAGCCCTGGCCAGAGAGAGCATCTGGGTCCTCAACAACCTCACAGGTGAGAGAGGGAGAGAGGGAATTGACTTGTACATCTGTTTTGTGTTCTAAATCTGTATAGATAACTGCTTGTCATTATAAAGTGATCATATTTTCAGCAGCGGTATTACATCTCTCCCTTCACACTCCGGAGCTCGGCCATATTGAATGCCTGTGTTATACACATATCATAAATGTCAACTCATTCAAACATGATTTAAGTAAGTCCTTTGACGGGACACATTTGTCATTTGACCTGGCCAGGGAAAGTTGCCGCATTACTGTAACTGGTCACGTAGTCAGGGCAGTAGCGGTGTGTGGTGGGTAAAATCACTGGGGATGCAAGCCAGAAAAAATAAATAAAGCCATATTACAACCTATGTGTTGTGATAATTGCATTATTTGCTCTATAAGCTGTTAGTTCATATTCCTTGGAATTGTGCTGAGACAATAAGATGACACAGTGGCAGAATAAATTCCAAAAAGATTTCACAAACGTTTTAGTCCAATCAACGTATAGATAAATGTCATGTGGCGGTCCATGGCACTGATTTCTCTGTCTGCGTAAGTAGAAAAAACATGTTGACTCGCCTTACTTGTAGAGAAACGCCAATGCTATCCTCCTCTCTTTCATGTTGCTGAAACAGTCTATGATATTGTCATACAGTACAAACTTTTAGTTGTTGTCTTAGGCTACCTGGCTAAAATGCTTGCTCGCTAGCCTAACTTCATTTTATGGGCAACAATTAGACAGCTAGTTAACATAAGCCTACTACATCTGGGTACATTTGTATTCGGGAAGTATTCAGACCCCTTGACGTAATTTATTTTTTTATTCTAAAGTTGATTTAAATAGTTTTTTCCCCCTCATCAATTGACACACTATACCCCATAATGTTTTTTAGAAATGTTTGAAAATGTAAAAAAATTCAAATAAACTGAAATCACATTTACTTAAGTATTCAGACTTTTTACTCAGTACTTTTGTTGAAGGACCTTAGGCAGCAATTACAGCCTCAAGTCGTCTTGGGTATTAAGCTACAAGCTTGGCTCGCCTGTATTTGGGGAGTTTATCCCATTCTTCCCTGTAGATCTTCTCAAGCCCTTCTGGTTGGATGGGGAGCGTCGCTGCACAGCTATTTTCAGGTCTCTCCAGAGATTTTCGATCGGGCTCTGGCTGGGCCACTCAAAGACATTCAGAAACTTGTCCAGAATCCACTCCTGCGTTGTCCTGGCTGTGTGCTTAGGGTTGTTGTCCTGTTGGAAGGTGAACCTTCGCCCCAGTCGGAGGTCCTGAGCAGGTTTTCATCTGTACTTTGCTCCGTTCATCTTTCCCTCGATCCTGACTAGTCTCCCAGTCCCTGCCGCTGGGAAACATCCCCACAGCATGATGCTGCCACCACCATGTTTCACCGTATGGATGGTGCCATGTTTCTTCCAGAGGTAACACTTGGCATTCAGGCCAAAGAGTTCAATCTTGGTTTCATCAGACCAGAGAATCTTGTTTCTAGTGGTCTGAGAGTCCTTTAGGTGCCTTTTGGCAAACTCCAAGCGTGCTGTCGTGCCTTTTACTGAGGAGTGGCTTCCGTCTGGCCACATTTTACTATAATGGCCTGAAGGATGGAGTCCTGCAGAGATGGTTATCCTTCTGGAATGTTTTCCCATCACCACAGAGGAGCTCTGTCAGAGTGACCATCAGGTTCTTAGTCACCTCCCTGACAAAGGCCATTCTCCCTTGATTGCTCAGTTTGACCGGGCGGCCAGCTCTAGGAAGAGTCTTGGTGGTTCCAAACTTCTTCCATTTAAGAATGACGGAGGCCACTGTGTTCTTGGGACCATCAGTGCTGCAAAACATTTTGGGTACCCTTCCCCAGATCTGTGCTTCGACACAATCCTGTCTCTGAGCTCTACGGACAATTCCTTCGACCTCATGGCTTGGTTTTAGCTCAGAAGTGCACTATCAACTGTGGGACCTTTTATATAGACAGGTGTGTGCCTTTCCAAATCATTCCCAATCAGTTGTATTTGCCACAGGTGGACTCCAATCAAGTTGTAGAAACATCTCAAGGATGATCAATGGCACAATTATGCACCTGAGCTCAATTTCAAGTCTCCTAGTCAAGGGTCTGAATACTTATGTAGGGTCTGAATACTTGTTTAGCTGATAACCGGTCATGAATCTCTTTCGTCTTGCCCCCCCCATCAGCTGCTGCAGACTCCAGTGTGTTCTGTTCTGCCCTGTTCTATCTGAATCTGGTTCCTGCTCTGATCCAGCTCCTGCCCTTCTCCCATGGCATTAACATCATGGTCAGTGCACTGACGCTTCTGTTCATGGCAGTAACATTGTTGTCAAGCCATCACTTCCCTTGACTTACGACTTACTGTTAATACACATTTTTTTTCAGTATTATTTGGCCCGTTCAACCTTGATGTGTGCAGCATTATGCTTCTCCATCCACTGTTCCAATCCTCTGAGCCACACACTATAGACATCAGCAGTTTCACTTGGGTCTGGGAAAGGATGTGACATTTAGATTGAATTAAAAATCTTTCTCCCTCACCCCACCAGGTGCTAAGGGTTCTGGGTAACATTGCCCATCAGGGGAGAGAGTACTGTCTCCACCTGGCTCAAGCTGGCCTGCTGCCGGCTCTCTGTGCCACACTCAAGATGGCCGACACCGAGGTGGTGACCTTCAGTCTGGAGGTGCTGGGCCAGCTGATGGCCAGTGACCCACAGGTAGGGAAAGCTCCCAACACCCCCCGCCAAACTAAAGATGGCTGCCTGCCATGCAGATGTCATAGTTTGTTGTTAGCCGTAAACACTGTTTAATGTGCAGTCTTGCGTTGTTTATCTGCTGTCTAATGTATGGAGAAAGGGGCTGTAAATGTCATATCTGGCAGAAACAAACTAGCACGGGCAGCTAGACGATGACATTGATGAAACGGTGCTTCTTCTCAGCTTGCAGAGGAGTTTGTAAGGCAGAGTGGGCTCCCCGTGCTGGAAGCCATCCAGTATAGCAACCAGGAGACTATCCGCCTCAGAGCAACACACCTGCTGGAACATCACCTGCCCCCACACTGCACGGTGAGGACTCTGCCCTAACACAGGCCGGGAGTGTGTACCTGGGTATACATATACACTGAATGTAGAAAACATTAAGGACAGCTTCCTAAAATTGAAATTGCACCCCCCCCCCTTGCCCTCAGAACAACCTCAATTCGTCAGGGCATAGACTCTACATGTTGCTGGCACATGTTGACTACAATGGTTCCCACAGTTGTGTCAGGTTGGCTGAATGTCCTTTGGGTGGTGGACCACTCTTGACACACATGGGAAACTGTTGAGCATGAAAAACCCAGTTCTTGCAGTTCTTGACACAAACCGGTACACCTGGTACATGCTACCATTACCCGTTCAAAGGCACTTAAGTCTTTTGTCTTGCCCATTCACCCTCTGAAAGGCACACGCACAATCCATGTCTCAATTGTCTAAAGGCTTCAAATATTCCCGTCATCAACACTGATTAAAGTGGATTTAACAACTGACATAAATAAGGGATCATAACTTTCTCCTGGTCATTCAATGTCATGAAAAGAGCAGGTGTCCTTAATGATTTGTATACTCAGTGTATGTGTTTTTAGGGTACAGACATTTGTTAATGCTTTGTTTTGTTGTTAAAGGTGGATACCTCTGCATCCCAGTGAGGAGCCTACAGAACGGGAGTGCCACAAAACCCAGACTTACAAATACTTTAAACAGGTCTACTCAGAAAACCTACACGTATATTTCAAGTTTTTATTAAATTATGTGAAGATGCTCAAATGTAAATATGTGCTGGATATCAATAGGATGTTATTTTTTACACTGCTTTAATAAAATGCCAAATTATACCAACAGAATGTGATGTCTTTGGAGCCTCTTGTTTTCGTTTGATTACTACAGCAGGTGTGCATGTGTGCGTGCGTGTGAGTGACTCAATAACCTCGTCCCCAAGCTAATTGCGCATAGTGAGGAGGTGTCCGGTGAACAAGGTTAGTGACTCAGCAACAGTAAACATACACCCCTGTTTGCGTCAATCATTAGGTTGATAACTGTTGATTACTTCTGATAACATTACTTTTGTCTGTATTGTGTGTTTTCAGTGTCAAGGAGCCAGGGAGGCCGGCAGGTAGAGGCTGTTTGAAGTAGTGAGACGTACTGATAGTGAGTGTCAGACTGTACCTTTCTCCGCCATCCCTATCCTACACCTCCATGGCACCTGGTACGGTAGGGGATCGTCCCTTAGTTGACACTCGCCCTGTACAGGGCTGGCAGAGGTGGAGCAGGGGTACAGCCTGGCTCCTTAGACCGCTGCCAATCAACGCCTGTCCTGGACTCCCACAATCTCCTCTGTCTGTTTACATTGGCAAACTTCAGACAGATTGGCTGACTTAAAGGGCAACAACAACCAGGGTTGGGCTGTTATGGCGACGTATTATCGCCACACCGGCAGTCGCGAGTCATGACCGCAGTCAAATTCCACATCACCGCTGAGTCATGGTAACTCGTCTTCTCCAAAACTGCGCTCTGATGCCGCTGGTCATTAATAGCCTACCAAACTTCCTAACAGCCAGTCGCTAATGGCCTGGTAGTCAGTGCTCTGTTTTTCCTTCGAATTACGCTGACATAAATGCAATCGAAAATTGAATTAAGTATTTGAGAGCCCTGGCAATTAGAGTTTGAGCGGGGATAGGGTCACCTGTTGGGTAGCGAGAGCCAGCTCCTCATAGCTGGTTGATGCATGGGATGAAATGTGTTCCTATGAGCCCATGTTGCGCAACATTTCTATAGGCTATTCTATGCAATTGCGTGAGAAAACAGAGTTTTGATGGCCTCTTAAAAAAAGGAGGATCCCATCAGCTTTCTATAGGCTAGGCCTACTATATTTATTTCCTCACTTTTCATATATTAAGCACATTGCTTCGCTTTACTACTGGAGTAGCCCACCTAGCTGGCATGAAAATGAACAGCGGGAAAAGCGTCCTCCATTCGCTATTCAAGGGCATATAGATGATGTGTTTTTTTTTTTCCTGTTCCGACAGGTACGTGATAGTGGTCCATTCTAAATCAAAACTAATTTCACACATATTATTTAGTATATGCAAAAACAAGATTCAATTGAGAATAGTCTGATGGGTGAGAATATTATTCATTGTGAATGATGCCCAGCGTGAGCAGTCTAAGGCAAGAAACGGCATCATGTAGCCGAGCCCATAGGCCTATATGTCTTGATTAGGTTTGTATATCACAACTAAAGTGGCCAAATAACTCCAAGGGCAGCCTATAGGCCTAGAACCCCTGAGACAGGGTTGGAAAGCCCATCCCAGCCTACAGAGTCTAGTGAAATGTGTTCTTACAAGCCCAATCATTGTTCCAATCGCTCTATGGATTACATGTTTTTTTCCAGACAGTATTCATAACCTTTGACTTATTCCACATTTTGTTGTGTTACAGCCTGAATTCAAAATAGATTAAATATATTTTTTTCCCTCACCCATCTACACACAATACCCCATAATGGCAAAGTGAAAACATGAAAAATGAAATATCTAATTTACATAAGTATTCACACCCCTGAATCAATACATGTTAGAATCACCTTTGGCTGTAATTACAGCTGTGAGTCTTTCTGGGTAAGTCTCTAAGAGCTTTGAACACCTGGATTGTACAATATTTGCACATAATTCCTTTTAATATTCTTCAAGCTCTGTCAAGTTTGCTTTTGATCATTGCTAGACAGCGATTTTCAAGTCTTGCCAGAGATTTTCAAGCCAATTTAAGTCAAAACTGTAACTAGGCCACTCAGGAACATTCACTGTCTTCTTTGGTAAGCAACTCCAGTGTATATTTGGTCTTGTGTTTTAGGTTATTGTCCTGCTGAAAGGTGAATTTGTCTCCCAGTGTCTTTTGGAAACAGACTGAACCAGGTTTTCCTCTAGGATTTTGCCTGTGCTTTGCTCTATTCCATTTATTTTTATCAACAAACAAAAACAACTTGGCGGTACTCAGTGTTGGATTTGCCCCCAAATCATCATGCTTTGTATTTTAATTTAGTGCCTTAGTGCAAACAGGATGCAAATTTTGGAATATTTTAATTCTGTACAGCAGGGGTGTCAAACTCATTCCATGGAGGGCCTAGACTAGAGTGCTGGTTTTTGGTTTTGCCTTTCAATTAAGCCCTAGACAACCAGGGGAAGGGAGTTCCTTACTAGTTAGTGACCTTAATTCATCAATCAAGTATAAAGGAGGATCGAAAACCCATAGACACTCAGCCCTCCGTGGACTGAGTTTGACACGTGATATACAAATGTATTTTTCACACTCGTTTACGTTAGTACTGTGGAGTAACTACAATGTTGTTGATCCATCTTCAGTTTTCTCCTATCACAGCCATTAAACTCGCTAACTGTTTTAAAGTCACCATTGACCTCATGGTGAAATCCCTGAGCGGTTTCCTTCCTCTCCGGCAACTGAGTTAGGAAGGACGCCTGTATCTTTGTAGTGACTGGGTGTATTGATACACCATCCAAAGTGTAATTAATAACTTCACCATGCTCAAAGAGATATTCAATGTCTGCTTTTTTATTGCCTATCTACCAATAAATGTCCTTCTTTGCAAGGCATTGAAAACTTATGTGACTTGTAAAAGCATATTTTTACTCCTGAAGTTAGTTAGGCATTATTTAAAAATAATAATAATATTTAACCAGGTAGGCAAGTTGAGAACAAGTTCTCATTTACAATTGCGACCTGGCCAAGATAAAGCAAAGTAGTTTGACGCATACAACAACACAGAGTTACACATGGAGTAAAACAAACATACAGTCAGAAAATAAGTCTATATACAATGTGAGCAAATGAGGTGAGATAAGGGAGGTGAAGGCAAAAAAAAGGCCATGGTGGCAAAGTAAATACAATATAGCATCTAAAACACTGGAATGGTAGATTTGCAGTGGAAGAATGTGCAAGGTAGAGATAGAAATAATGGGGTGCAAAGGAGCTAAATAAATAATTACAGTAGGGGGAGAGGTAGTTGTTTGGGCTAAATTATAGATGGGCTATGTCCAGGTGCAGTAATCTGTGTGCTGCTCTGACAGCTGGTGCTTAAAGCTAGTGAGGGAGATAAATGTTTCCAGTTTCAGAGATTTTTGTAGTTCATTCCAGTCATTGGCAGCAGAGAACTGGAAGGAGAGGCGGCCAAAGGAACAATTGGTTTTGTGGGTGACCAGAGAGAGATACCTGCTGGAGCGTGTGCTACAGGTGGGTGCTGCTATGGTGACCAGCGAGCTGAGATAAGGGGGGACTTTACTTAGCAGGGTCTTGTAGATGACCTGGAGCCAGTGGGTTTGGCGACGAGTATGAAGCGAGGGCCAGCCAATGAGAACGTACAGGTCGCAGTGGTGGGTAGTGTTTGGGGCTTTGGTGACAAAACGGATGGCACTGTGATAGACGGCATCCAAATTATTGAGTAGGGTATTGGAGGCTATTTTGTAAATGACATCGCCGAAGTCGAGGATCGGTAGGATGGTCAGTTTTACAAGGGTATGTTTGGCAGCATGAGTGAAGGATGCTTTGTTGCGAAATAGGAAGCCAATTCTAGATTTAACTTTGGAGATGTTTGATGTGAGTCTGGAAGGAGTGTTTACAGTCTGACCAGACACCTAGGTATTTGTAGTTGTCCACATATTCTAAGTCAGAACCGTCCAGAGTAGTGATGTTGGACGGGCGGGCAGGTGCAGGTAGTGATCGGTTGAAGAGCATGCATTTAGTTTTACTTGTATTTAAGAGCAATTGGAGGCCACGGAAGGAGAGTTGTTTTGCATTGAAGCTTGTCGGGAGGGTTGTTAACACAGTGTCCAAAGAAGGGCCAGAAGTATACAGAATGGTATCGTCTGCGTAGAGGTGTATCAGAGACTCACCAGCAGCAAGAGCGACATCATTGATGTATAGAGAGAAGAGAGTCGGTCCAAGAATTTAACCCTGTGGCACCCCCATAGAGACTGCCAGGCGCCCGGACAACAGGCCCTCCGATTTGACACACTGAACTCTATTAGAGAAGTAGTTGGTGAACCAGGCGAGGCAATCATTTGAGAAACCAAGGCTGTTGAGTCTGCTGATGAGGATGTGGTGATTGACAGAGTTGAAAGCCTTGGCCAAGTCAATGAATACTGCTGCACAGTATTGTTTCTTATCGAAGGCGGTTATGACATCGTTTAGGACCTTGAGCGTGGCTGAGGTGCACCCATGACCAGTTCTGAAACCAGATTGCATAGCGGAGAAGGTATGGTGGGATTCGAAATAGTCGGTAATCTGTTTGTTGACTTGGCTTTTGAAGACCTTACAAAGGCAGGGTAGGATAGATATAGGTCTGTAGCAGTTTGGGTCAAGAGTGTCCCCCCCTTTGAAGAGGGGGATGACATCCTCAGGCATCCTCTACTGACGGGATGAGATCCATATCCTTCTAGGATACCCCGGCCAGGTCGATTAGAAAGGCCTGCTCGCTGAAGTGTTTCAGGGAGCGTTTGACAGTGATGAGTGGAGGTCGTTTGACCGCTGACCCATTACGGATGCAGGCAGTGATCGCTGAGATCTTGGTTGAAAACAGCAGAGGTGTATTTAGAGGGCAAGTTGGTTAGGATGATATCTATGAGGGTGCCCGTGTTTATGGCTTTGGGGTGGTACCTGGTAGGTTCATTGATAATTTGTGTGAGATTGAGGGCATCAAGCTTAGATTGTAGGATGGCTGGGGTGTTAAGCATGTTCCAGTTTAGGTCGCCTAGCAGCACGAGCTCTGAAGATAGATGGTGGTCTTCCTAAGCCAGGATTCAGACACGGCTAGAACATGCGGGTTGGCAGAGTGAACTAAAGCAGTGAATAAAACAAACTTTGGGAGGAGGCTTCTAATGTTAACATGCATGAAACCAAGGCTATTATGGTAACAGAAGTCATCAAAAGAGAGCGCCTGGGGAATAGGAGTGGAGCTATGCACTGCAGGGCCTGGATTCACCTCTACATCACCAGAGGAACAGAGGAGTAGGATAAGGGTACGGCTAAAAGCTATGAGAATTGGTCGTCTAGAACGTCTGGAACAGAGAGTAAAAGGAGGTTTCTGGGGGCGATAAAATAGGTATAATTCAAGGTATAATATACAGACAAAGGTATGGTAGCATGTGAATACAGTGGAGGTAAACCTAGGTATTGAGTGATGATGAGAGAGATATTGTCTCTAGAAACATAATTGAAACCAGGTGATGTCATCGCATGTGTGGATGGTGGAACTGAAAGGTTGGATAAGGTATACTGAGCAGGGCTAGAGGCTCTACAGTGAAATAAGCCAATAAACACTAACCAGAACAGCAAAGGACAAGGCATATTGACATTAAGGAGAGGCATGCTTAGTCGAGTGATCATAAGGGTCCAGTGAGTAGTGAGGTTGGTTGGGGTCACGGCGATTCAGACAACTAGCCGGGCCATCGGTCGCAGGCTAGCATCGGATCGAGGTCTGTTTTTAGCCACCTCTTGCATTTCCGTCGGTAGATTAGTGGGGTTCCGTGTGGTAGAGGGGATTAATCCAATTGGCAAAATAGATATAGTTATAGTGACCCAAGAAAAATTGTCCGATAGACCTATTCAGATAGCAGCCGATAAGACAGCTAATGATTAGCGGACCGCAGATGAGCGTTCAGGTAACGTCGTGACAGAGGGGCCAGTTGGATAACTCCCTCGGGCAGATAAGGTCGGTAGTCCAGTCGTGAAGGCCCGGTGGGGCTCCGCATCGGCAGTAAAACGGGTCCGGATAGGTGATTGTAGCCCAGGAGTGGCTGATGGAACTCTTCAGCTGGCTAGCTCCGGAATAATTGATGTTTGCTCCGGGATCGACGTAAGCCAATAGTCACACGGATAGCAGCGGGCTAGCTGCGAGATCCAGGTGTAAATGTCCAGAGCTTGCGGGTTGAAATCCGGGGATATGGAGAGAAAAATAGGTCCGGTATGTTCTGGTCTGAGTCGCGTTGTACAAAAATCATCAAAACAAATGGGTTGAATACTTATTGACTCAAGACCAGTGGAGGCTTCTGAGGGCGGAAATGCTCATAATGGAAACCATGTGATTGATGCATTTGATACCATTCCACTGATTCCGCTCCAGCCATTACCACAAGCCCATTCTCTCCAATTAAGATGCCACCAACCTCTTGTGCTCAATACATTTCAGCTTTTCATTTGTAAACATTTCTATAAACTTAATTTCACTTTGACATTATGGAGTATTTTGTGTAGGCCATGAACACAATCTTAATTTAATTCATTTTAAATTCAGGCTATAAGACAACATAATGTGGAAAAAGTCAGGGGTGTGAATTATTTTGGAAGGCGCTGTATTGCCGTAGGCTATATGTAAAGACCAGATTAAATTGAGAATAGTCTGATGGATGAGACTATTAAGTGCTTGTAAAATTGTGAATGAGAGGCTGAGGAAGTGTGTTCAGCGGTCTAAGGCACTGCATCTCAGTACAAGAGGCTTCACTGCGGTCTCTGGTTCGAATCTAGGCTGCATCACATCCGGTCGTGATTGGGAGTCCCATATGGCGGCGCAATTGGCCCAGCGTCGTCCGGGTTTGCCAGGGTAGGCCATCATTGTAAATAAGAATTTGTTCCTAACTGACGTGCCTAGTTAAATCAAATTGTATTTGTCACATACGCATGGTTAGCAGATGTTAACGCGAGTGTAGCGAAATGCTTGTGCTTCTAGTTCCGACAATACGCGTTGGTTATTACTGCAATCTAACCTAACAATTCCGCAACTATTACCTTACACTTGTGTGTATAAAGGGATAAAGAATATGTACATAACGATATATGAATGAGGGATGGTACAGAACGGCATAGGCAAGATGCAGTAGATGGTATAGAGTACAGTATATACATACATATACAATTTCCATTATTAAAGTGGCTGGAGTTGAGTCAGTATGTTGGCAGCAGCCACTCAATGTTAGTGGTGGCTGTTTAACAGTCTCTCGGTCCCTGCTTTGATGCACCTGTACTGACCTCGCCTTCTGGATGATAGCGGGGTGAACAGGCAGTGCCTCGGGTGATTGTTGTCCTTGATTATCTTTATGGCCTTCCTGTGACATCAAGTGGTGTAGGTGTCCTGGAGGGCAGGTAGTTTGCCCCCGGTGATGCGTTGTGCAGACCTCACTGCCCTCTGGAGAGCCTTACGGTTGTGGGCGGAGCAGTTGCCGTACCAGGCGGTGATACAGCCCGACAGGATGTTCTCGATTGTGCATCTGTAAAAGTATGTGAGTGCTTTTGGTGACAATCCAAATTTCTTCAGCCTCCTGAGGTTGAAGAGGCGCTGCTGCGCCTTCTTCACAACGCTGTTACTACGCTTTTACTTCCGGCGCCGACAGAGATGGCCGCCTCGCTTCGCGTTCCTAGGAAACTATGCAGTTTTTTGTTTTTTTTACGTGTTATTTCTTACACTAGTACCCCAGGTCATCTTAGGTTTCTTTACATACAGCCGACAAGAACTACTGAATATAAGATCAGCGTCAACTCACCATCAGTACGACCAAGAATATGTTTTTCGCGATGCGGATCCTGAGTTCTGCCTTACAACCAGTGTAACCGAGTGGATCACATGCAGCGACCAAAAAAAAAAAACGACTCAGAAAAAGAGGGAAACGAAGCGGTCTTCTGGTCAGACTCCGGAGACGGGCACATCGTGCACCACTCCCCAGCATTCTTCTTGCCAATGTCCAGTCTCTTGACAACAAGGTTGATGAAATCCGAGCAAGGGTAGCATTCCAGAGGGACATCAGAGACTGTAACGTTCTCTGCTTCACGGAAACATGGCTCACTGGAGAGACGCAATCCGAAGCGGTGCAGCCAGCGGGTTTCTCCACGCATCGCGCCGACAGAAACAAACATCTCTCTGGTAAGAAGACGGGCGGGGGCGTATGCCTTATGGCCAACGTGACATGGTGTGATGAAGGAAACATACAGGAACTCAAATCCTTCTGTTCACCTGATTTAGAATTCCTCACAATCAAATGTAGACCGCATTATCTACCAAGAGAATTCTCTTCGATTATAATCACAGCCGTATATATCCCCCCAAGCAGACACATCGATGGCTCTGAACGAACTTTATTTAACTCTCTGCAAACTGGAAACGATTTATCCGGAGGCTGCATTCATTGTAGCTGGGGATTTTAACAAGGCTAATCTGAAAACAAGACTCCCTAAATTTTATCAGCATATCGATTGCGCAACCAGGGGTGGAAAGACCCTGGATCATTGTTACTCTAACTTCCGCGACGCATATAAGGCCCTGCCCCGCCCCCATTTTCGGAAAAGCTGACCACGACTCCATTTTGTTGATCCCTGCCTACAGACAGAAACTAAAACAAGAAGCTCCCACGCTGAGGTCTGTCCAACGCTGGTCCGACCAAGCTGACTCCACACTCCAAGACTGCTTCCATCACGTGGACTGGGAGATGTTTCGTATTGCGTCAGACAACAACATTGACGAATACGCTGATACGGTGTGCGAGTTCATTAGAACGTGCGTTGAAGATGTCGTTCCCATAGCAACGATTAAAACATTCCCTAACCAGAAACCGTGGATTGATGGCAGCATTCGTGTGAAACTGAAGGCACGAACCACTGCTTTTAATCAGGGCAAGGTGTCTGGTAACATGACTGAATACAAACAGTGCAGCTATTCCCTCCGCAAGGCTATCAAACAAGCTAAGCGCCAGTACAGAGACAAAGTAGAATCTCAATTCAACGGCTCAGACACAAGAGGTATGTGGCAGGGTCTACAGTCAATCACGGACTACAGGAAGAAACCCAGCCCAGTCACGGACCAGGATGTCTTGCTCCCAGGCAGACTAAATAACTTTTTGCCCGCTTTGAGGACAATACAGTGCCACTGACACGGCCTGCAACGGAATCATGCGGTCTCTCCTTCACTGCAGCCGA
Organism: Oncorhynchus tshawytscha; assembly: GCF_018296145.1. Lineage (NCBI taxonomy): Eukaryota > Metazoa > Chordata > Actinopteri > Salmoniformes > Salmonidae > Oncorhynchus > Oncorhynchus tshawytscha. The sequence goes on from NC_056449.1 coordinate 6,303,552, forward strand.
AGTGAGTAAGACATTTAAACGTGTTAACCCTCGCAAGGCTGCAGGCCCAGACGGCATCCCCAGCCGCGCCCTCAGAGCATGCGCAGACCAGCTGGCCGGTGTGTTTACGGACATATTCAACCAATCCCTATACCAGTCTGCTGTTCCCACATGCTTCAAGAGGGCCACCATTGTTCCTGTTCCCAAGAAAGCTAAGGTAACTGAGCTAAACGACTACCGCCCGTAGCACTCACATCCGTCATCATGAAGTGCTTTGAGAGACTAGTCAAGGACCATATCACCTCCACCCTACCTGACACCCTTGACCCACTCCAATTTGCTTACCGCCCAAATAGGTCCACAGACGATGCAATCTCAACCACACTGCACACTGCCCTAACCCATCTGGACAAGAGGAATACCTATGTGAGAATGCTGTTCATCGACTACAGCTCGGCATTCAACACCATAGTACCCTCCAAGCTCGTCATCAAGCTCGAGACCCTGGGTCTCGACCCCGCCCTGTGCAACTGGGTACTGGACTTCCTGACGGGCCGCCCCCAGGTGGTGAGGGTAGGCAACAACATCTCCTCCCCGCTGATCCTCAACACTGGGGCCCCACAAGGGTGCGTTCTGAGCCCCCTCCTGTACTCCCTGTTCACCCACGACTGCGTGGCCATGCACGCCTCCAACTCAATCATCAAGTTTGCGGACGACACAACAGTGGTAGGCTTGATTACCAACAACGACGAGACGGCCTACAGGGAGGAGGTGAGGGCCCTCGGAGTGTGGTGTCAGGAAAATAACCTCACACTCAACGTCAACAAAACTAAGGAGATGATTGTGGACTTCAGGAAACAGCAGAGGGAACACCCCCATCCACATCGATGGAACAGTAGTGGAGAGGGTAGCAAGTTTTAAGTTCCTCGGCATACACATCACAGACAAACTGAATTGGTCCACTCACACAGACAGCATCGTGAGGAAGGCGCAGCAGCGCCTCTTCAACCTCAGGAGGCTGAAGAAATTCGGCTTGTCACCAAAAGCACTCACAAACTTCTACAGATGCACAATCGAGAGCATCCTGGCGGGCTGTATCACCGCCTGGTATGGCAACTGCACCGCCCTCAACCGTAAGGCTCTCCAGAGGGTAGTGAGGTCTGCACAACGCATCACCGGGGGCAAACTACCTGCCCTCCAGGACACCTACACCACCCGATGCTACAGGAAGGCCATAAAGATCATCAAGGACATCAACCACCCGAGCCACTGCCTGTTCACCCCGCTGTCATCCAGAAGGCGAGGTCAGTACAGGTGCATCAAAGCTGGGACCGAGAGACTGAAAAACAGCTTCTATCTCAAGGCCATCAGACTGTTAAACAGCCACCACTAACATTGAGTGGCTACTGCCAACACACTGTCAATGACACTGACTCTACTCCAGCCACTTTAATCATGGGAATTGATGGGAAATTATGTAAATATATCACTAGCCACTTTAAACAATGCTACCTTATATAATGTTACTTACCCTACATTGTTCATCTCATATGCATACGTTGATACTGTACTCTATATCATCGACTGCATCCTTATGTAATACATGTATCACTAGCCACTTTAACTATGCCACTTGGTTTACATACTTATCTCATATGTATATACTGTACTCGATATCATCTACTGTATCTTGCCTATGCTGCTCTGTACCATCACTCATTCATATATCCTTATGTACATATTCTTTATCCCCTTACACTGTGTATAAGACAGTAGTTTTTTTTTTGTTGGAATTGTTAGTTAGATTACTTGCTCGTTATTACTGCATTGTCGGAACTAGAAGCACAAGCATTTCGCTACACTCGCATTAACATCTGCTAACCATGTGTATGTGACAAATAAAATTTGATTTGATTTGATTTGATTTTGATTTGTCTGTGTGGGTGGACCAATTCAGTTTGTCCGTGATGTGTACGCCGAGGAACTTAAAACTTCCCACCTTCTCCACTACTGTCCCGTCAATGTGGATAGGGGGGGTGCTCCCTCTGCTGTTTCCTGAAGTCCATGATCATCTCCTTTGTTTCGTTGACGTTGAGTGTGAGGTAATTTTCTTGACACCACACTCCGAGGGCCCTCACCTCCTCCCTGTAGGCCATCTCGTCGTTGTTGGAAATCAAGCCTACCACTAGTGTCGTCTGCAAACTTGATGATTGAGTTGGAGGCGTGCATGGCCATGCAGTCGTGGGTGAACAGGGAGTACAGAAGAGGGCTCAGAACGCACCATTATGGGGCCCCAGTGTTGAGGATCAGCGGGGTGGAGATGTTGTTACCTACCCTCACCACCTGGGGGCAGCCCGTCAGGAAGTCCAGCACCCAGTTGCACAGGGCGGGGTCGAGACCCAGGGTCTCGAGCTTGATGACGAGTTTGGAGGGTACTATGGTGTTAAATGCTGAGCTGTAATCGATGAACAGCATTCTCACATAGGTATTCCTCTTGTCCAGATGGGTTAGGGCAGTGTGGTTGCGATTGCGTCGTCTGTGGACCTATTTGAGCGGTAAGCAAATTGGAGTGGGTCTAGGGTGTCAGGTAGGGTGGAGGTGATATGGTCCTTGACTAGTCTCTCAAAGCACTTCATGATGACGGAAGTGAGTGCTACAGGGCGGTAGTCGTTTAACTCAGTTACCTTAGCTTTCTTGGGAACAGGGACAATGGTGGCCCTCTTGAAGCATGTGGGAACAGCAGACTGGGAGGAATGATTGAATATGTCTGTAAACACTCCAGCCAGCTGGTCTGCGCATGCTCTGAGGACGCGGCTGATGATGCCGTCTGGGCCTGCAGCCTTGCGAGGGTTAACACATTTAAATGTTTTACTCACATCGGCTGCAGTGAAGGAGAGTCCGAAGGTTTTGGTAGCGGGCCGTGTCAGTGGCACTATATTGTCCTCAAAGCGGGCACAAAAGTTATTTAGTCTGTCTGGGAGCAAGACATCCTGGTCCGCGACGGGGCTGGTTTTCTTTTTGTAATCCGTGATTGACTGTAGACCCTGCCACATACCTCTTGTGTCTGAGCCGTTGAATTGCGACTACTTTGTCTCTATACTGATGCTTAGCTTGTTTGATTGCCTTGCGGAGAGAATAGCTACACTGTTTGTATTTCGTCATGTTTCCGGTCACCTTGCCCTGGTTAAAAGCAGTGGTTCGCACTTTCAGTTTCGTGCGAATGCTGCCATAAATCCACGGTTTCTAGTTTGGGAATGTTTTAATCGTTGCTGTGGGTACGACATTGTCAATGCACTCTCTAATGAACTCGCTCACCGAATCGGCGTATTCGTCAATGTTGTTGTTGGACGCAATGCGGAACATATCCCAATCCACGTGATCGAAGCAGTCTTGAAGCGTGGAATCAGATTGGTCGGACCAGCGTTGAACAGACCTGAGTGCGGGAGCTTCTTGTTTTAGTCTCTGTCTGTTGGCTGGAAGCAACAAAATGGAGTCGTGGTCAGCTTTTCCCGAAAGGAGGGCGGGGGAGGGCCTTATATGCGTCGCGGAAGTTAGAATAACAATGATCCATGGTTTTACCAGCCCTGGTTGCGCAATTTAGGGAGTCTTGTTTTCAGATTAGCCTTGTTAAAATCCCCAGCTACAATGAATGCAGCCTCAGGATATGTGGTTTCCAGTTTGCATAGAGTCAAATAAAGTTTGTTCAGGGCCATCGATGTGTCTGCTTGGGGGGGGAATATATATAGCTGTGATTATAATCGAAGAGAATTCCCTTGGTAGATAATGCGGTCGACATTTGGTTCAATAAAAATACATAAGGATGACTCAGAATATGCTATTTTGTTCTTCTGAAATAGGCTACATTTTCTACATATCATAATGTTTCTTCAGACCTGCCTTAAATAAATAATGGATTTATTGTGATCGTGTAGGCTATATTAATTAACCTCTTGATTCTAGCCATCCCGGATCCGGGATCGTGAATACAGCCTCAAGCTCATTACCATAACGCAACGTTAACTATTCATGAAAATCGCAAATGAAATGAAATTAATATGCTAGCTCTCAAGTTTAGCCTTTTGTTAACACTGTCATCTCAGATTTTCAAAATATGCTTCTCAACCATAGCAAAACAAGCATTTGTGTAACAGCTAGCGTAGCTAGCGTAGCATTTAGCGTTAGCATCAGTAGGCAACATTTTCACAAAAACCAGAAAAGCATTCAAATAAATCATTTACCTTTGAAGAACTTCGGATGTTTTCAATGAGGAGACTCAGTTAGATAGCAAATGCTCAGTTTTTCCTGAAAGATTATTTGTTTAGGAGAAATCGCTACGTTTGGTGCATCACGTTTGGCTACCAAAAAAAAAACTAAAATTCAGTCATCAAAACGCCAAACTTTTTTCCAAATTAACTCCATAATATCGACTGAAACATGGTAAACGTTGTTTAGAATCAATCCTCAAGGTGTTTTTCACATATCTCTTCATGATATATCGTTCGTGGAATCCTCCTCTCTCCTCTCAATCACTGGATGACTGCGTGCAGCTTGTAGATTACGCACCAATTTAGACAAAGGACACCGGGCGGACCCCTGGTAAATGTAGTCTCTTATGGCCAATCTTCCAATGATATGCCTACAAATACGTCACAATGCTGCAGACACCTTGGAGAAACGACAGAAAGGGCAGGCTCAGTCCTGGCGCATTCACAGCCACATAAGGAGACAATGGAAAACAGAGCCTCAAAAATTCTGCTCATTTCCTGTTTGAAGTTTCATCTTGGTTTCGCCTGTAGCATGAGTTCTGTGGCACTCACAGATAATATCTTTGCAGTTTTGGAAACGTCAGTGTTTTTTCTTTCCAAAGCTGTCAATTATATGCATAGTCGAGCATCTTTTCGTGACAAAATATTGCGCTTAAAACGGGCACGTGTTTTAATCCATAAATTAAAAGAGCGCCCCCTATATCCAAGAAGTTAAATGGTTTTATTAGACTTAAAAAAATAAATAAAAATGTTCCAAAGGTCTGCATCAGTGGCTTGTTGGCGATGCGTGGAAGCCCAGAGATGCTCTGCGTGTTTATGTTAATTAACAGTCAATTACCGTGAGACCGACAGTTATTTACATGACGGTTACCGGCTGACACAATTTCATGACCACCACAGCCCTAACCAGGGTTGAAAAAGGGTAGCCTATAATGTCTGCGTAATGTGTTTGGTGTACAAGGGATTTACCATTGTTCTTTCAGAGATTATTGTATTGACTTCAATTACGGAAAGGGATTGAACGATGGAAAGTGAACTTGCCCATTTAAGTTGCCGACTACGCCAATAAGTATTTACATGTAATTGGGGATGTAACATCCATAGCATCATTTGCAAGGCAGCGTAATCACAACAGAACAACAGGTTGGTATTCCTGTGATATCCAAGGTCTATGGAAGTGCCTTGGCTCTCACAATGTGTTTGTGTTTTTAAATAGCCTACAGGTCATACTAATAATAATTCCACTTAGATTTATTAGGCTCACGTGGGCTTTTTACAATATATTACACAAGAAAACAGACAGGTTTTATAGTCATCTGTTGTGTTTTTACTTGTACTCTTCTTCTCTGCTATCCGTATGCTCCACTTTTCCTCTTTCTGTCCCCCTCCCTCCTCTGGCCCTTTCCAGTTTGCTCCCTCCCTCCCCTCCCTCTTTTACCTTACCCTCTCACTTTCTTTCTCTTTCTGTCATTTCCAGGTTGCCACTTGGTCACTGCAGACACTATGGTGAGTTTAATCAGGAGAGTTGTTGCATGGACATTGATGTGCGCTTATATCTGCAGGCTTTCAATGTTTCTATTTTAAGGAAGTGTTATTTTAGCTTTTCTCCAAGGTTTCTCCTATAATTGTGGGAACATGATAGTTGTTGTATGTTATTGCATGATAAAAGGTCTGCTTCTTCTTGCTCTGCATTTTTATTACATTTTAGAAGTTGTTTGAATAGTTTTTGCAGTATTTAGCATGCAAATGCAATTGAGTGCAACAGGTATGTGTTGAAATACAAGTTAGACATTTTATGTTTGACAGTAATGCCTGTGAGGGAATCGCTGATTCAGTGGGGAATGAAAGAGACTAAGACAGGGTGGCAGAGACTGAAGGACTAGGTGTAACGGAGCGAGGCTGCTGAGAGAATGAGAGGAATAGAGAGAGATTGGAGGGAAACAGCTGCGACTGTTAATCTCGGGAACCGTTACAGTTCTGCCTGTTGTCTGTGTGTGAGAGAAAGTGTCTGAGGGTCTGTGCGTATCGTGTTAAATTTAGAGTGTCAAGTTTGATTTACATAGGTTACAGTGCAAGTAATGCTGAGCGAGAGGTGGGGCTGTATTTTCTACGGTGCCAATAAGTATTTATAGTTTCATTGAATGTCTTATACAGTATGTGAAACTGAAAACCTTGGCATTCTTTGACAAGATATTACTCTGAGGCAGCAAACTACTGGAGCTCTACAAGTATACGATGGTGGGAATTAAACAGAGTTTAAAAACCCTTCAGGTGTCTAGGTCATTAGAAGAGAAATAAAAAATAAAAATGTAAATAAACATATCTGGTGATGGGCAAACAGAGGGAGAGAGGGGTGAAGGAGGAGTGAGGACAAAGAGAGGGTGACGAGAGTTGAAGGAGAGAACAAGTGGACCGTGTGTATTGTTCTCACATGATTGCACACCAAACAATGCCGTTGCTGTGTAGGTGATCGTTTTGCATAACAATGCATGTGGTTTGTTAGTATGTATCGCATCTAATCTGAGCGCCCACACAACCTGGTATTGAAGTAGAGAGAGCCACGGAGACTCTTACAATGCAGGTTTAATGATTTAGTCAGCTAACTCGAAGATTCTAAGATAATTTTCTGTAAAAAAAAAAAAATGTAATATCAACTTCAAACATTGTTTTTTTTCCCTGTTCAAGGATAAAACTGATTTGATTATCTTAATACCCATATAACCAGAAGAGAGAGCTCTTAGTGTTTTCTGGTCGACATATCAATCAGTCAATGCTTTGGTGGAATAAATGTGTGTTTAAAGTCAATAAATCCATAACTTTGTGTGTGTGTGTGTGTGTGTGTGTGTGTGTGTGTGTGTGTGTGTGTGTGTGTGTGTGTGTGTGTGTGTGTGTGTGTGTGTGTGTTAATGAATGGGTGTGTTTTACTACATGGGTTTGATGTACACACACAGCTGCCAGTGGCATGTGTTTAACAGTATCAGTGGCACTCTGACATTCATGTTCCTCTCAGACAGTGTTTGGTAAGACACATTCATGTTTTACATCAAGGAAAAACAGTTAAGGGAGGATTTGTAAATGGTTTATAAGTAGTTATTTGTAGATGGTTTATAAATCAGTAGTAAGCTATAATGGCTCATTATTCTGGCTCAGGATCACCATTTTGTCCTCTTTTATCCCTGAACATCCATCTGTTCCCTCATTTTACAATCCCTTTGACTCCTTCTCTTTCTCCGTCTCCATCTCTCAACAGGTATCCTTTTAACATTTATGTTATGTCTCTCCACACATCCTGTCTCCCACAGCTCTCTCTCAGCTCTCGCCCCACCACCGTTGTCCCCAGCCTCTCCTCTCCAGGAGGATGTGCTACTGGGGGACCGAGGGTATGGTCCTCCAACCAGGAGGTGGCTCTGTTCCAGACCCTGCAAGAGGCTCTGAGGGAGATCGACCTGCCTGAAACACAGGACCTGCCACAGGGTGAGACCCGGGCTACGATCACCCGGCTGAAACGTACAGGATGACGCAGATAGAAATGTACCAGGCTAGAAAGACACTGGACGCTGTTTATTACAATCCTATGACATGGGAATTGTGGCCGCTCTATGACCTTACCTTTCTATCTGCAACGCTCTGAATGTTTGAACCACCTGAGTTAAGCCCCCAGGCCAGGTGAACCTATCACAAACACTGGATCTTAACCTGCACAGAGTCACCCAGACCAAGTGAGTTTAGTACTATATGTCAATGGGCTACTAGGTGAACAGGTGTGTTTCCGTTTACTCTTACCTGGTCCAAAAACAACCCCTAGGCAAGACCCTAGCCCCTATTTCCTACCCATTTAGTGTTTGCAGAGGGGAAAGGGCCAGAGGACTCTGGGGGTGTAAGCAAAAAGGTTGTGGGTCCTTCAATGAGCTAAGATGACCTTCTGCCATATTTGCTGGCCCCTATATGGTTGTTTTTGGACCTAACTTTTGTATTGGCTAACATTCATTAACTACTTTCTATTACATAGTGAAGGGCTGCACTGATGCATGGGGAATTTGACCTTGCCACTAATGGCTGTTGTACTGTTTTCCTTCTCTTCTAGGTATGAGTCACTCTGAGCTGTGTGTCTGTGTTTTGGGATCCCCCCTCCCCTACCTCTCTCTGCTGTTGGAGGCAGGCCAACGGAGCCCAGGTACGCTAGCAGAACGCAGCCAGACAGGAAACACAACCGATGTGTACAAACAGGCTGTAAATCACTCCGTTATATTTATAATTTGGTACTTTATACCAACCTGTACCAGTTTGTGCTAACCTGTAGATGTCTGACAGTAATTCAATGTAAAAGCCTATTTGGCCAGAGCAATAGTTAAAACATACACCCCTCCTTTCAAAGTATGTGCCAAAGTGTTTTCCAAGAGGTCTTCCAAGTGTTCCTTAGTGCCTCCCATAATGGTGTTAGCGTGAACAAGGCTTTCTTCGCCATCTATGGACCTTAACTTTGCCTTGCCAGATCGCCGGGAAAAGAAATGTTGGAATGGTAATCCTTTTATGGGATTCATTGGTGTCATTATAAAATAACATAATCACCCCCTACAGAGAAAAGTCAAACAGCGATGGCTCTAATTTTAGACTGATGGCCAAAAGGTTGAGGGAAAAGATCACTAGTGCAGGTTGACATTTAATGAGATTGTCACTGCCCTTCATTACTCTATTTATACATAAATAGTAATTCTCCTTCCTGCTTTGTCTCTGTTATGACCAATAACAGACTAAAACACTTTACACTTTAGTTGACAGGCTTCTATGACTTTTGACCTTTTTCTATATTTTCATGGAAAGCTGTGACCGGTCAAGAATCTCTCTTCCCTCCCTTCCCCTCTCCTCTCTCTTCCTCTCTCTCTCTCTTACCCCAATCCAATTTCTCTCGACCACACTTTCCCCACTACCCGCTCCTTCTGTCCCTCCGTCTTTCTCTCTCTCGTTTGCCCCTTTCACACACCCCACCCCCCTCGGTCTCTCTCTACCCCACCCATTTCTCTCTTCTTCTGTCTAGGAGATGCTCTCCTGTGTCTTTCTCCTTCCTGGCTCTCTCACTCCTCCCCCTCCCTCCTGGTCCACAAGGCTGTCACCTTTGACTTGGGAGGCCGCACTTTCCTCTCCAACTTCAACCCCCCTCGCAAGGTCACCTACTTCCTGTCATGTGACCCTTGGGCTGAGGAGGAAGTGACCCGGAAGACAGACTGCCCAAGCGGAGGTTCCGGCGCACTGTGTCGATTCTGGGGGGATGTTCTGACCACCAGGGTTCTGCTGCAAAAGGCCAAGATCCACTGCCCCCCGACGCTGGCCTTACTGTTGCCCCCGGGACAGATGGGACTGGAGGAGGGCAGGACAGGAGGGGTGGAGGTGGTGCACCTAGAAAAGGGGGTGGAGGGAGGGATGAACTCCGTCCGAAACAAGGTGGACTCTTTCCTGGAGTCTGAGGATATGAAGGGATCTGAGAGTGTATGTCCTGTTTCTTAGAGGATATTTTAGTCAGCCTTTGTGTAACTGTACACAAATCCTCAAGCTTTACTTTCACTTTGTGTATAGGTGGTGCTCAGGCGCAGTGGTGGGACGTTCGTGGGCGGGGCAACCTCACCCCCTGTCTACCTGTCCAGGAACAACAGGGATGAGGTCTGGGCCAAGGTAGGTTATCTCCTGCCCCAGCTCCTCCCTGGAGAGGCAGTGCTGCTGGAGGCCTACTGCTCCCCACTGAAGCCTGGGCCGCGGGTAGAGGACCGCACCTGGGAACAGTACACTGGTGAGGGCTTTGAGTCTGGGACAGATGGGGGTAGTTCGAGGTTTAAGGACCTTATTTTCATGATTATTTGAATGTGATCCTCACATGACTTGTAAGGACTCTAGTACAATGTGATGTACTACGGCCATTACCACATCCTCTTGGTGTTATCATAGTGAAGTAGTAGTTGTTGTGTGTGTGTGTCAGACTGCAGGCCTCAGGTTCCAGACCTGTCCTTCAGACTGTGTGCCATCGTAAGTCGCTCACCTCTGGACCTGCCTCTCCTCTACAAGGTGAGCGAAAGAGAGAGAGAGAACGAGAGAGAACGAGGTAGGAGAGAGAAATGAAATGTTGACTATGTGCATCACAATTTGTATTGACCCTCAATACTGTAAACCTATAGCGTGTGTGTGTATATATATATATATATATATGTATTTGTGTGTGTGTGTGTATAGATAGAGATATATGTATATGTACAAAGATAGATATATATGTGTGTATGTATATATATAGATGTATGTACGTGTGTATTTACAGAGCTATATATATATATATGAATGTATATAGCTCTGTAAATGTCTAACTTGGGAATGTGAGACAAATTCCTGTAAAAGGCCATATACATTAACTGCAATGATTGAAATCCATTACCTTTTCACTAACTTCTCTCTTCTTTCCCTCCCCCTCGCTCTCTATCCCTCTCCCTCAGTTGGTGTGTAGAGTGGGTGTGTCCGACACCCCTCTCTCTCACAGCCACTCCCTCTCTCAGTCCTTGGAGACCACCCTATTAGAGTGCGGTTTCACTGACCCTACCATGGCAACTTCTCTCCATCGCTTAGCAACGGACACCGCCCTGTCCTGCCTTCGTGTTGTCATGGAAACAGAGTCAAGCATGTCCGCGGAACTGCGTGGGGGAGCGGGCGCCCAGACCGACATGATAGGTGTGTGTGTTGTCTAACTGCCAAAGCTATCCCTCTAATGTAGCATGAAGCCGTCTGAGTTGATCTATGACTTGATATAGATTACTGCAGATTGATGTCGAAGCCTCTCTGAAAACATGGGTCTACTTATACCATCACAAGTCTCACTCTGTCAACACTCCTATGTCTCCCTGAGCTGCTGTCTGACCCTTCCACTCCCTCTGTCTTTCTCTACCTCCATTCCACTCCCTCTCTCTCTACCTCCATTCCACTCCCTCTCTCTCTACCTCCATTCCACTCCCGACTCTCTCTACCTCCATTCCACTCCCTCTGTCTTTCTCTACCTCCATTCCACTCCCTCTGTCTTTCTCTACCTCCATTCCACTCCCTCTCTCTCTACCTCCATTCCACTCCCTCTCTCTCTACCTCCATTCCACTCCCTCTCTCTCTACCTCCATTCCACTCCCTCTGTCTTTCTCTACCTCCATTCCACTCCCTCTGTCTTTCTCTACCTCCATTCCACTCCCTCTCTCTCTACCTCCACTCCCTCTCTCTCTACCTCCATTCCACTCCCTCTCTCTCTACCTCCATTCCACTCCCTCTCTCTCTACCTCCATTCCACTCCCTCTCTCTCTACCTCCATTCCACTCCCTCTCTCTCTACCTCCATTCCACTCCCTCTCTCTCTACCTCCATTCCACTCCCTCTCTCTCTACCTCCATTCCACTCCCTCTCTCTCTACCTCCATTCCACTCCCTCTCTCTCTCTACCTCCATTCCACTCCCTCTCTCTCTACCTCCATTCCTCTCTCTCTACCTCCATTCCTCTCTCTCTACCTCCATTCCTCTCTCTCAACCTCCATTCTACTCCCTCTCTCTCTCTCTCTCTCTACCTCCATTCCACTCTCTCTCTCTCTCTCTCTCTCTACCTCCATTCCACTCCCTCTCTCCTAGGCGTAGACCTCCTCTTCACCATGGATGGTTACATCATCAGCCCTGTTGTTCTTGGCCTCCACCCCTCCCTCTGTCTCCGCTCCTCCTTCCCAGAGCAAGGGATGGGGCTGGAGGGATGTGACAGTGGGATAGAGGGGTGGAGTAGAGGCACCCTCCTCCTCACCCCCCTCCTCCGCTCCCAGTACTACCTGATGCAGGAGAAGACTGTGCTGGTGGTGGGAGCTGGAGGACACAGTAAGAAGTTCATTTGGGGAGCAGCCAAAAAGTACAAACTCAAGGTGAATGTCGACATGGGGAATGAACTAATGAAAGTGAATAGATTGCCGCAACAGACTTTTCCGCTATTTTAGAAGTGCATTTTACTGCATTGCAAAGTCTGATTAAGTGACACATTAATGGTTACTGGTTAGCCAGTTATGCTAATGAGTTGAACTGACCTCACCAACTCCTTCCCCTCCAATCAGATCCTGCTTGTGGACTGTGACCCCGCCCACTTCGCCTCCCAGCTGGTTGACCACTTCCTGCCCCTGCCAGACCTGCCCGACCACCGCCGTGACGACCAGCACTGCTCCCGCATTTGTGATTGGCTGTTGTCCTCTGGGCTCTGCCCTGATGGCTGCGTGTGTTTCTGGGATGACTGCGTGGTGCTGACGTCTCTGGTCTGTGATAGGCTGGGGCTCAGGGGGCCTCCTCCAGAGGCCATCCGCATCGCGAAGGAGAAGAGCCGCACCCACAGGCACCTCCTGGGCTTACGGAAGTCTACTGGGACTAACCTGACCAGTGTTGAGCAACCCTCCGGTCAGGCGGATGGCCTGGTTGAGTTTAGAGAAGGTGAGAGGAGAGGAAGACAGCAGAACGGTATGGTAAACGGCATGGTCAACATGGAAGGGGATAGCATGAGAGCTATGGCTGATTTTGACAGGGGGGATCTCTTCAATGAGGCAATGGGCAAACCCGACACTACCGCCCCTACCTCTTCATCCGCCTCAGCCTCCTCGTCCTTCTCACTGTCCTTCTGCACTTTCCGGCCCTCCGCTCCCCTCCTTTCTCCCTCCCCTTCTTCCTATGCTGTTCCCTGTATCCATGTGGAGAGCGCCCTGGATCTGGAGAAGGCAGCCAGTGGGGGGGAGGAGGGACCTGGTGGGGCCAGTGTAGGGGTGGTGAGGTTCCCTGCCGTCATGAAGCTGGAGTATGGGGCCGGGGCGGTGGGCGTGAGGAAGGTGGGCTCTCTGGAGGAAAGCCTGGCACACTTTGAGAGGATCGGAGGGGACCTCCGCGAGGAGACCGACTACCCTGGCATTGGCCTTGGCTGGGGCAACGCCATGACCCTCATGGAGTACGTGGGAGGCACAGAGCACGACGTGGATGTGGTCCTGTTTGAGGGGCGACTGGAGGGCGCTTTCGTGTCCGACAATGGCCCCACCCGTGCTCCGGCTTTCACCGAGACGGCCTCCCAGATGCCCTCGGGACTGGCGCCGGACAAGCGTGCTCAGCTGATTCGCGCGGCGCACCACGCCTGCCTGGGCTGCGGCCTGCAAGACGGCGTGTTCAATGTTGAGCTGAAGATGACAGAGGTGGGCCCGAGGCTCATCGAGATCAACGCCCGCATGGGCGGCTTCTACCTGCGCGACTGGATCCAGCAGCTGTACGGCGTGGACATCCTGATGGCCGCCTTCATGGTGTCCTGTGGGGTGCGTCCGTGCCTGCCCTCTGCCACAGCGCTCCCAGCCAGAGGCCACTTTGCTGGGGTGATGGTTGTGGTGTCCCAGCACCTCCAGGCCCTGAGAAGCACAGCCAGCCCTGAGCGCCTACGAGGGCTGCACCAGGACGGGGCGCTGTGGCTGAACGAGCTGGCTGAGGAGGATGAATTGATCTCTGGGGAGTACGAGGAGCCCTTCTGTAATGTCGGGGTGAGAGACGCCCACAACGCCGCCAATGCTCGCCAGCGCCTCCTCGCCCTCTGCCAGGGGCTAGGCCTGCACTGTCCTCCACGCTACGACCTGGGGTACTTCCTGTCCCACTTCAATTAGACAGGAAGTCAGGTGGGAGAAGCACCTGGGGTTTGTTCAGGAGGGTGCAATGTTTAGATTTTACTCACAGATCAAAATAATACAGAAATCGATTCCCTGTTCTACATGACAGAGAAGCATATGTGTTTTAGACCTGTCTAAATGTTTGTTCCTAACATTGGACCCTTCTGAATAGAACCCATGTTTAGCACGTGTATGCTTTGTGCGGGTGGGGTTTTTGTACTAGGGGCAAGGGTTAGTTTAGTTAGCTTAAAAGGTACATCACAGCAAGAAAAAACACTCATGTTATATCAAAACATATCTCACTACCTTTCAATTTTTCTCACTTAAATTTTAGGGACCATCTCAGGAATACAAGTTTCAAAAAGGTATAATCTTCAGTGATTAGCGAGAATAGGGTATGGGTGTCTTATCTATCTACCAGGGTTCAGGAAGTGATTTAAATGAAACAACTGAAAAATGTCTACTTCTCATTTTATTGAGAAGTCATTAAAAAAAATAGAGGCCCTTGGTTAAATGATTGAATTGGAATGTTGGTTAACTTCCTGAATTGACAGCATTCAATTTGAATTGAACCCAACCCTGCTATCTATTAGGTTGTGGTATCGGCAGTCTACTCTACTGGGTCGTTCCACATAATGAGTGCCTTTTGCATCCCTTAGATATTTTAAATAGTGCACAAATATTGAATTTTAAAAGCATGTCATATTAAATTAAGTGTTAAATGGCACTTAATTTAATATGACAGGCTTTTAAAATTCAATATTTGTGCACTACTTCATTTCTGAAGATGATTATTTATTTAATGTAATTAGAGATTCATTTGAAGTAAAATACCCGGCTACCAATATTTAGCGGCGATCCAAATGCTGATGACTTACAACGCCCCTCATCACCACAAACACCTTCAATGATGGCAGTCTCATACTAAAGTATGTAGGGAACGACATAGCAGCGGAATAATTTAGTGTGAGTCGTCAGGCTACGGGAAAAAAAAACGTCCCTGATTTTAAAGTCAACCCTGTTACCTGAACTGAACTCTCGTTCTAATTGGTGAAACTATTAATTTTTAAATATATTAAACAGATGAGCTGGTTCTATTCTTTATGGACATTTTCTGGTGTTTTGTTGTGGAAAATGTAGCTGGTTGAGCATGACATGTCAACCCTGTTACCCATAGATTTATCTAATGTAATAGGCTTAAAAGAAACACCTGGCATCCAGGCTCAGAGGTGATGTCTGCGGGGTCGGTGCGTAAAAACGACTTGGAAAATGTGGAATTCTGGAACTCTGCCTCCCTCATTCTTAGTTAGAGGTCGTGTGAAAGTTCATGTCTAAATTAGCAAGGTTGAGGTGAAAGGTTGTTTCACCCCAAAATAAGTAACTTAAAGAGTACGGAAATGGAGATTTAATTACTCCACATACTCGCACCTATTTTTCCCCGGTTTAGCCCATAAAAGCAGTGTGTTATTTTGTTATGGAAGTCATTTGAGGCAGTTTCACCATTGCAAATGTGTTGACTCCGGAGCAAGACCTCATCTTGGCAGTTAGTGTGTGTGGTGTGGCATTTGCGGTCTGGTGTCAGGTGTACTCGGTAGGCTTGATGACACTGAGATGCCATCCCTCAGTACCCCTCAGACAAGGGTCACAGTAGTCAAAAGGTTAAGGATTTCCTGCTTCTTCTGTTTCTGATTGTTTATGTATTTCTGAGGTAATATTTGGGAATTATATAGTAGCAGACACTTCTGACTTTTCTTCAAAAAAGGAGGTGGGACAGGAAAGTTAAAGAATAAAACAACCGAGCCAGATTACATCACTAAAACCAAAACAAATTTCTAAAAATCCCCAAATCCAAACTTTTGTATTAAATTAATATGTAATATGTGTTCATGTTGTCATGTTTTGTTAATTGCTTTATTTGTTAAGTTTCAATGCATCTGATGATGAATGTGTTATATGTAACATCACAGATATGAATGTAATGTTTAGATTAACACATTGTTTTACAAATATATGTGTCATAAATCATTTCACCATACGCGAGCAATGGAGAACAAGGCCTTAAAGTTAACACAGATTTAAAGGGATTTTTCTGTTCCTTAGTTATATTGACAAACGGTAACTGATGTGGAAATTACTTTTTCTTTAACAAAGTTTTGAATCAAGATCAAGTGTTTTGATTCGGCTACTGTTTTGATTCAAATGTAAATGTACATTTCCTGTGTTATGTAAAATACAATAAACATTCAAATCAACAGACTCTTAACTTTTCTGTTTATTTTATTGATTTTTGTTTTTAATGAAATGGATGTATTAATTAAATACATCTGAAAGCAGAGCTTCAATGCACCACACAAACCCCCTGTTGTCTCGAACCTGTTTTCTCTCTCTCTTTCTCACTGTGTGTAGATGGGGTGATTATACATTTAAGTGAGTCAGGGTTATTTTACTAAGTGAAAGAGAGACTTGTTTTTGCTTGTTGTTTCTTTTCAATAGCCTGGCACAGGTTTGCCAAACCTGTTTTCCACGACTTCTCCCTCTTTCTCTCTCTTAGTAGTGCTTGTTTTGAGTCTTAGATGCAGTCCAGTCCTGTTGCTAGTAGTGACTGTCGGAACTGGTTCAGTTACACCTCACAAATCACACCGGTGGTAAACCTTAGAACAACAAACACACAACAACAAACACAACCTGATCCATTTGTTTTGACTTTTTCTCTCACTCTTTCTCAGTTCTCCACTTCTCTCCATCTTCCCCCTCTGTCTTCCTCCCTATGGCCTTCCTTCTCCCTCTTTCTCTCTCTTTGTTGTGCTTGTTTTCAGTCTTCGATGCAGTCCTGTTGCTAGTAGTGACTGTCGGAACTGCTTCCGTTCACAAATCACTTCAGTGCTGAACCTTAGATTTACATTTGTTTGACTTTTTCTCTCACACCCCCTCCCCCTTTCTTTCTTTTCAGGAAAAAAAAATCTGAAGTAATTCAAGCCTTTAATGCACCCCCTCCTCCCATTCCTTCTTCTGTTGTCCTCCCTCCTATTTTCCCATCTGTCACCTCCCACGCTGTGCCCCCTTTCTATTTCCCACTTTGTTTATCTCGAAGCTGGAAAAGGGTGAATTACATTTGGTTCGATTTTTGATCCCCTCTTTCAAACTTTTCACTTTAGCTTTGTGTGTTATTCTCTGAGCAGTACTACAGCAGTAGTAAGTTTTGTTTTCAGAAGTGTTTTTCGCGACTCAAAACAAGCCTGCCAAAATGAACTGCACAGCTTCATGTCATCAGTTTGGTCAGATTTAATACGATTATTATCTGCTGTAATTATCTTTAACAGTTTCCATTACAGCAGTAACCCTAAGTACAGGGTGAGTACAGTGTAACAATGCAGGAATAAGGGCACTAATGTAAAGTGAAACCCCATCTATCATTCCCCTAAGTCACAGATGGGTCAACTCAAGATCAGCACCTTTGAGAATGGACATTCCCATGACGACAGGTGGGCGGAGGGAAGGAAGGCCCATCTGAGGAGAGCCACAATGTCTCGGGTAAGAACCAACATTAGGCATATTACTTATGAGACCGTAATAACCACTAGTTTAATAGGAGGGGTGTTGGTGGTGGCTGATATAGCAGAGGTACTCATGATGAGAGAGTGAGAGAGATAGATAGATAGATAGATAGATAGATAGATAGATAGATAGATAGATAGAACACAAGCCCCCCAGCACATAAACTACTGCAGCATAAATACTGGAGGCTGAGACGAGGGGTCAGGAGACACTGTGGCCCCGTCCGACGGTACCCCCGGACAGGGCCAAACAGGCAGGATATAACCCCACCCACTGTGCAAAAGCACAGCCCCCACACCACTAGAGGGATATCTTCAACCACCGTCGTACCATCCTGAGAAGAGGCCGAGTATAACCCACAAAGATCTCTGCCACGGCACAACCCAAGGGGGGACTACACTCAATCTTCAATAAAGACTTAAGGCCTGGTGACAGACGGAGTATACATCACAAGGCGATGGCTCCATCTGCTGGACGTGCCAGGTCTCAACGGGCTCTCCGGACAGGACTAATTGGGGCTGATTGGTGAGTAATCAAGGGCTGATTGCTCACCAGCTGTACAACTCCCATAAAGCTGCCAGAAGGGCAGCACACAGGGGAGAGACTGGGGGAGGAAAGGACTCCCGAATAGTTGGGGACAGTACTCCCGTATAGTTGGGGACAGTACTAGAGATAACAGGAGGGAGTTCAGTTTTTGATCCCCACAGGATACAGCAAGACCCGGAGCCCAGAAGATGGTATCCCAGAAGAGGGTCTCTTGGGGGAGACCTATTCTTTTCGGAGCGTCTACTGAATCACATCCAAACAAGTTTTTAATCAAAATAACAGAAGATGACGACATCGAAACCTACCTCTGTACGTTTGAACGGACAGCAATACAGGAAGGATGGCCAAGGCAGAAGTGGGCCAGTCTGCTGGCCCGAGCCTCTCTGGGAATGCCCAAAAGGCGTATTGGGACCTGAACGATGAACAGGCTACGACGGACTCAAACGGGAGATGCTCAGCCGCTACGGGTACAGCCTGGCCCATCGGGCTCAACTATGCCACGACTGGAGGTTCATAGCCGACGCTTCCCCCTCAGCCCAGATGAGAGACCTACTGTGCATCACCAGGGGATGGCCCCTAACTGACGTATCCACCCTCTCCATCCTAGACAAAGTAGTCCTGGATCGCTTCCTACGGGCATTACCCCACGACATGAAAAGGGCAGCGAGTCTATGTGCGCACCAGACATTTGGAGGGCCTCCTGGAAGCAGTGGAGATGCATCAGAACACTCAGGCCCTGCTGAGTGGGAGCCGGGCCGTGTCAGCAAACCGTTCGAGGAGTCGGAAGGACAGCCCCACTGCTGTGTACACCGAACCGCCAGTCGGCAGGGCCAAAGGACCGCAAAACCGTGGAGAGACGGCTGGGGTAGGGCCGACCCGCCACCGACAACCCCAGGTAGATGTAGACCAAAGGAGGTGTTTTGAGTGTGGTGCCCGGGGGCACATTGCCTGGAATTGCCCGACTCGAGAGGAGTCGATGCCATCAGCAAGCTTCGGAGGCGAGGTGGGTCACGCAGTAAACTACGTCACCTCCTGTTGGGCACACCACGAATCAACTGCACCCATGGTCCCGGTGAAGGTTGACGGACACGACACGGAAGCTCTATTAGACTCCGGAAGTATGGTTACCCTCGTAACCACGAGCTTGCTGAACCAGAATACCAAACGTGGTAGGGAGATGTCCATTTCCTGTGTTCACGGGGACACAAAGCGGTATCCAACCGTATGGGCCAAAATCGTGATGCCACAAGGGAACTGCCAGATGATGGTAGGTGCAGTACCTGAGTTGCCGGCACCTCTCCTAGTGGGACGAGATTGTCCGCTGTTCACGGCCCTGTGGGGGCACGAGCTGAGGAAGGCACTCATGTCATGTAGCTCACCCATTCCTGAAATTATCCGTCTGAAACTTTGCACACCTACAGTTACCCTCTTATGTTATCCATCAAAATGATCTCCCTGTGGCTATTCTAGTACATGTGAAAGATGATGCTACAACAATAAAAAACAGAAAATGTATGCTCTTTCTTTCTCTTTTCTTCCACCAGATCTACTGTGTTATATTCTCCTACATTCAATTAACATTTCCACAAACTTCAGAATGTTTCCATTCAAATGATACCAAGAATATGCATATACAGTGGGGCAAAAAAGTATTTAGTCAGCCGCCAATTGTGCAAGTTCTCCCACTTAAAAAGATGAGAGAGGCCTGTAATTTTCATCATAGGTACACTTCAACTATGACAGACAAAATTAGAAGAAAAAAAATCCAGAAAATCACATTGTAGGATTTTTAATGAATTTATTTGCAAATTATGGTGGAAAATTAGTATTTGGTCAGTAACAAAAGTTTATCTCAATACTTTGTTATATACCCTTTGTTGGCAATGACAGAGGTCAAATGTTTTCTGTAAGTCTTCACAAGGTTTTCACACACTGTTGCTGGTATTTTGGCCCATTCCTCCATGCAGATCTCCTCTAGAGCAGTGATGTTTTGGGGTTGTTGCTGGGCAACACAGACTTTCAACTCCCTCCAAAGATTCTCTATGGGGTTGAGATCTGGAGACTGGCTAGGCCACTCCAGGACCTTGAAATGCTTCTTACGAAGCCACTCCTTCGTTGCCCGGGCGGTGTGTTTGGGATCATTGTCATGCTGAAAGACCCAGCCACGTTTCATCTTCAATGCCCTTGCTGATGGGCATGTCACGATACATGGCCCCATTCATTCTTTCCTTTACACGGATCAGTCGTCCTGGTCCCTTTGCAGAAAAACAGCCCCAAAGCATGATGTTTCCACCCCCATGCTTCACAGTAGGTATGGTGTTCTTTGGATGCAACTCAGCATTCTTTGTCCTCCAAACACAACAAGTTGAGTTTTTACCAAAAAGTTATATTTTGGTTTCATCTGACCATATGACATTCTCCCAATCTTCTTCTGGAACATCCAAATGCTCTCTAGCGAACTTCAGACGGGCCTGGACATGTACTGGCTTAAGCAGTCTGGCACTGCAGGATTTGAGTCCCTGGCGGCGTAGTGTGTTACTGATTGTAGGCTTTGTTACTTTGGTCCCAGCTCTCTGCAGGTCATTCACTAGGTCCCCCCGTGTGGTTCTGGGATTTTTGCTCACCGTTCTTGTGATCATTTTGACGCCACGGGGTGAGATCTTGCGTGGAGCCCCAGATCGAGGGAGATTATCAGTGGTCTTGTATGTCTTCCATTTCCTAATAATTGCTCCCACAGTTGATTTCTTCAAACCAAGCTGCTTATCTATTGCAGATTCAGTCTTCCCAGCCTGGTGCAGGTCTACAATTTTGTTTCTGGTGTCCTTTGACAGCTCTTTGGTCTTGGCCATAGTGGAGTTTGGAGTGTGACTGTTTGAGGTTGTGGACAGGTGTATTTTATACTGATAACAAGTTCTAAAAGGTGCCATTAATACAGGTAACAAGTGGAGGACAGAGGAGCCTCTTAAAGAAGTTACAGGTCTGTGAGAGCCAGAAATCTTGCTTGTTTGTAGGTGGCCAAATACTTATTTTCCACCATAATTTGCAAATAAATTCATTAAAAATCCTACAATGTGATTTTCTGGATTTTTTTTTCTGTTGACTTTGAGATAGGTGTTTTGCGGGTACTATTTAATGAAGTTACCAGTTGAGGACTTGTGGCATCTTTCTCAAACTAGACACTAATGTACTTGCTCAGTTGTGCACCGGGGCATCCCACTCTCTGGTTAGACAGTTTGCGCTGTTCTGTGAAGGGAGTAGTACAGTGTTGTACAAAATCTTCAGTTTGTTGGCATTTTCTCACATGGAATAACCTTCATTCATTTCTCAGAACAAGAATAGACTGACAAGTTAAGTTCTGTTTCTGGCCATTTTGAGCCTATAATCAAACCCACAAATACTGATGCTCCAGATACTCAACTAGTTATCGTCATTAAATCAGAACAGTTTAGCTGTGCTAACAAGGGTTTTCTAATGATCAAGTAGCCTTTTAAAATTATAAACTTGGAATAGCTGACAACATGCCATTGGAACACAGGCCCATTATCAGCAACCACCACTCCTATGTTGATAAATATATATTTTAAATCAGCTACATAGTCACTTACAACAATCTGATGTTATTTTAAATGGACATTTCCTAGTGGCCCTAAACTTTTGAATGGTAGTGTATATATATATCTATATTTTATTCATTTTTGTTTTAAGTACCCACCTCCAGCCAACAATTGTAGCCATTACAGTTCAACATGTAGGTTCTATACATTGTTAATGTCACATTTTCAGCAAATGGCATTATTGTTAAATGCTTTGGCCATTTAATTCATTTACAGACAACCCCCTAAATGTATTCCCCCCCACACACAGCATGACACATTTACAACAGGTAGTTTTTTAAAAACCTTTATTTAAGTAGGCAAGTCAGTTAAGAACAAAATCTTATTTACAATGACGGCCAACCCCAGCCAAACGACGCTGGACCAATTGTGCGTCGCACTATGAGACTCCCAATCACAGCCGATTGTGATACAGCCTGGACTCAAACCAGGGTCTGTAGTGACGCCTCTAGCATCGCCACTCTGGAGGCCCAAGTTTAAACATTTCACATTTATTTAATTTACTCAATCTGTTTATTAGTAGTAAAATAACAACTCGTACAACTGGATTGGTCATAGGGGAATGTTGTCATTGCAGGAATGAGAAGGGACGGGACGTGTACAGGTGACATTTTCTGCATTCTTTGGTCCTTGTCTGACATGTGGTCTAGTTAGTAGACGTAGTTAGCTGTGTGCAGGGACTGCATGGAGGCCTGGTCAGCGCTGCTCACCACTGTGTACTCTCCCTTGGAGGCAAGGCCATTGCTCTGAAAATGTACATTTGTGATTCAGTAATCAAGGTATGTGGTTCCAGAATGAAGCATTGAGAGCGAGAAAGGAGACCGCAAATGGGACACTACTTCAGGATACAAGAAAACTACACCATACAATAGCGTTCCAATGATATTCATGTAGCCTGCACCTCTAAGCAAGGTGTCAACCCTACCCTAAAATAGCATAGCCCCTCCATCTTACCTTGGCTCTGGAGGTGAAGGCATCCTGTGCCGCTTTCTTGTTGGCGGCCTTGCCTTTCCAGGCGGCGAGGGCGGAGGCCTGGAGTGCACGGCCGTAGGAGAAGGAGAGTTTCCAGGGCCGGTGCAGGGCCGTCTGGTTCATGGCGTTCAGGTTCTGAGTGGCCTCTTCCTCGCTCTGGCCTCCAGACAGGAAGGTGATGCCTTGGGGGGGTAGTAGTATGTTTAGCAATTTGGTGATGGTTTCATTTTGGCATCACCGATCAACCAAATACCGTTTTTACTTCAAGTTTCAAGTCTACCTTTTCACCTAACCTCACCTGTTTGGGACAATCACTGTGTTAGATCACATCCCAATACTTACATTATTATCACCACCTCGACAAACCCCCAACCCAGTCTCACCAGGCACGGCGGCAGGGACAGTGCGCCTCAGGGCAGTGACGGTGGCCATGCCGACCTCCTGGGGGGTGAACTTCTTGGGGCAGGAGTGTCCGGCGGTGACCATGTTAGGCTTCAGCAGGGTGCCCTCCAAGTAGACATGATGATCGTTCAGGGCCTTGTACGTGGCAGCCAGAACCTGGTGAGGGTTGGGTTTAGAGAGGCGTTTGGTTCAGGTTCAGTGACGTGAACTTAAATTGGGGCATGACTAAGAGGAGAATGAGGGATGAGTTTGTAATTCCATGCTGGTAAACCAGTACAGCACTGGCTTTGTGGAAGGGAGAGAAAATGACAAATGTGATTCACAAGTGTTTAACTGAAGGCCAACAAAGTATTTGAGAGGACAGCAAGATTATGATCACCTTCTCTGTGACGTACTGAGTGCACAGCAGGTCATGGTCTCCATCAGGCAGAATCTCTGGCTCCACAATGGGCACCAGGCCATTCTGAGGAGAGGACAGTTATCACATGTGGACACAGTATATGGACAAATCTTGCCTTTGAGGAATTTCTCAGTTCATTTGTTAGTTTTGTGCGTAAAGTCAGGTAGTGTATACAGTAGCAGTACTGTGTGTCTAAGACAATTTCCCCCTCTGGGACATTATATTTTATCCTACCCTAAACACTACAGTTTTAAAACAAAGTTCTCATGGCATGCACACACCTGTTGGCAGATACTGGCGTATCTGGCAAGTACGTTAGCATTCTCTGCGATAGCGAGGGCTGAGGGGCAGGCGTCTGAAATCTTGAGCACACACCTCCACTTGGCGAAGTCACAACCGTCCTTCTTGTACTGAGCACAACGCCCCGAGAGTCCATCAAGACCTGATGAGAGGTTTTTATAATACATTGCTTCCATGGTCATGCCACCATGTCAAACTGACTAAATGTGGGCTAGGGAGATTGGAGAAGCTGGTTGATTTTAATGTATAGCTTTAATGCATTTGTTACTTAGAGTTGCAAAAGAAATGAGCTATTCTTACCCTGTGTGGTCATCTCTCCATCTGTTCCATTCAGACCAGCTGTGCCATTGTCCACCTAGAAAACAAACAGTCAAACTATAACCCCTTTCCTAGGGTTGGGTGGTATCCAGATGTTCATACAGTGGTAGCGATTTTGTACCATACCGGAGTATGTACAACCAAAAGTTCACACAAGGGGCACTATTTTCCCAAATGGGGGAAATGGGGGGGCACAATACAATTTAAAAAATCTAATTTTATTAGTCACATACACATGGTTAGCAGATGTTATTGTGAGTGTAGCGAAATGCTTGTGCGTCTAGTGCCGACAGTGCAGCAATAGCTAACAATTCCACATGTTGGGTTCCGAGAATGAAATATGCTTACACAGGTCACTGAGGGAGTGCTGAGGTTTAGAGGGTCTAGTCCAGAAGTTCATGGTTATAGGAGGAAGGTATATAGTGTGGGCAATTAAGCTTGGAATGTGTTGAGTGCAGGGAAGCGATTACATGTGGCAGGCATTGATAAGGGGAGAGAGCCATGGATCAGTGATAAGTGGGGTTGAGGTCAGGTCACCTTTAAGGGAAAAATACAAGTTTATGGCCTGTATCACTTAGTGTCCTGCCTAGCAGTAAAGAATGATGTGTAGGAGGAGACTCAGCCTATGAGGAACCGTTTAATATCAGTGCTTGTGTGAAAATGTTTTTGTCCGATGCAGCTGTATTGACCCTCTGGGAGAATAAACTTGGTTAATTAAGCTTTCATAGTGTCCGTTTAGTTTTTTACTCAGAATTAGAACCTCAACTACCTAATACACACATCTAAGTAAAGACATGGAATAAGAATATATACATATATGGAGGAGCAATGACAGAGCGGCATAGGCAAGATGCAATAGAGGATACAAAATACAGTATATAATGATTTCAAGTCTGTATGTAGGCAGCAGCCTCTGTTCGTGATGGCTGTTTAACAGTCTGATGGCCAAAAAAAAAAAAAAAAAAAAAAGCAGTTTTTCCAGTCGCTCTGTCCCAGCTTTGATGCACCGGTGCGGACCTCGCCTTGTGGATGGTAGCAGAGCGAACAGTGGTGGTTATGGTCCTTGATCTTTTTAGTCTTCCTGTGACGTCGGGTGCTGTAGGTGTCCTAGAAGGCAAGTAGTTTCCCCCCGGTGATACGTTGTGCTCTGCTGTTTCCTGAAGTCCACAATCATCTTTGTTTTGTTGACGTTGAGTGAGGTTGTTTTCCTGACACCACACTCCAAGGGCCCTCACCTCCTCCCTTTAGGCTGTCTTGTGGTTGTTGGCCATCAAGCCTACTACTGTTGTCTGCAAACTTGATGATTGAGTTGGAGGTGTGCATGGCCACACAGTCATGGGTGAACAGAGAGTACAGGAGGGGGCTGAGCACGAACCCTTGTGGGGCCCCAGTGTTGAGGATCAGCAAAGTGGAGATGTTTCCTACCTTCACCACCTGGGGGCAGAACATCGGGAAGTCCAGGACAAAATTGCACAGGTCGGGGTTGAAACCCAGGGCCTCAAGCTTATTGATGGGCTTGGAGGGTACTATGGTGTTGAATGCTGAGCTATAGTAGTCAATGAACAGCATTCTTAGATAGGTATTCCTCTTGTCCAGATGGGATAGGGCAGTGCGATGGCGATTGCATCGCCTGTGGACCAATTGGGGCAGAAAGCAAATTGAAGCGGGTCTAGGGTGACAGGTAAGGTGGTGGTGATATGATCATTTAGGCAACAGGGATCTTGATCGAGGAAGGGATTGAATGTCTCGGCTGTAACCAAGAAGCTTGAGCTTGACATTTAGACACTTAGCAAACATAAATGCATAGCTTGAGCCCTGATCTGGAAATAATTCATTTGACACATCATAGATTTTAGTTATACTTAACTTAGCAATAAGTGGTGGCATAGCATACACTTTCAAAATACCCTGATATATACAGTATAGAGCCCAAGCCTACCCTTTCCCAGTAGTGTTTGATTGTTATAATGCCATTATATTACATCACACACACAATCTTGATAAGTGAAACCGGTATATACTCCAGTAGTGAGTTGTTGGCTGGTTGGGCATATGATTATAATTGCCTTCACCTAACCAATCTTATCAGTAGACTATGGGAAGAGTGTGGCCATGTCCAAATACCCACACTAGCCTACTACATAATTAAACTGCATACTAATTTCAGCGTTTGATCTAGTACAATTCACTTCCCTGATCAAGGATTGAAGGATGGTATTGCTGGTCCTCTCACCTTGATGCCGACCACAATGCCCTTGTCCTTGATGACCTGGGGGAAGAGGACACCCTTGTCAGACTTCTGATACAGTGTCTCGTGAAAAAAGATGATTCCACCAATGCAGTTGGGGTCAACTGCAGAGAACAGGAGGTCGCGGAAAGTCCGACGGTTCTCCTCAGTGTTCTCTACGTTAATCTTCTGCAGGCGGTTACTCATGGTGCCTGGACGGAGAAATTGGCAGGGAAGAACATTAGTGGCATTTCAGGGGGGAGAACAAGGCCTGCAAGAATGACAGATTCCTGCAACTTCTCAAATTAAGGCTACCTCCAACTCTTACCCTTCAGATGCCAAACTCATACAGGCCACCACTACTTGCTGAGAAAATACAACACCCACTTCGCCAACACCCTCTCCACCCCACTCATCCAGTCCTCCATGGCCAGTTTGGCCTACTCACCTGTGGACTCATCTGCTGCCAGAATGCCCTTCCCTGGAGCCACGATCCTCTGGGCTATGTCAGAGAGTTCCTTCTTCTGCACCGGAGAGAGGGATGGGAACTGGGTTGTCATCCTGTGTATGTGAGAAAAGTCAGTTAACAGAAAAAAAGGAATTGAATCAATTCAATCCAGTAACCTATATTTGCTTACATAGGCTAATTTGTCTTGATGGTGGTTCAAGTGTGGTTTATTCTCAGACACTGACAGTACCCACCACCTCTGTACAGGACCTTCACCCTCCTCCCTCAGCAACTGTCAATATATGGCTTGAAGTTTGAACTTTAGTCTGAAAGCTGGGGTGTATTAATTATGCCGATTCTGTTGAAAAAACGTTTAGCTCAGTTGGGTCTATAAAAAAATAAGTGGATGGATGAAGTTTGAAGGAACCGAAGACTTTACTCCACTTTAGAGCATAGAAACATCGATCATGAATATATGTGTAGCTTGTGACAAACACGTCGCCGACTTTTCAGATTGGAATGGCAACGTGTTTAAAACATTACATTTTAACTGCTACAACTTTGTTTAATAATGATTAGCGATTAACCGACATTTATTTTTTGCCTGTTTATTAAACTACTAATTGACCGAGTTCTGTTCAATTACTTGAATTCCATTTTGTTCGTTTTTTTTTTTGAGCCCAACGTGCCTTTTCTCTAGAGAAATCAAATAATTTACGAGAGAAATCAAGTCAAGAACTATGTGGGACGCTGGGCTGAAAGGAGTTTTAGTTTTCATTAAGCAAATATTCAACCTAGTTCTGCGCAGAAGAGTGGTAATTAGCTACCATAATCAGCGCCTGTTTCCGGCTCGGACAGAGACTGATCAGAGATCTATATATAATGACGAGATGCTCATGTCTCCGCCCTAAAAATGGGAATCGTTGTCCCAAAATAACCCATAAACGCATTTTGGCAAGAGTGAAACCTCTCGCTTCAGCTCTTCCCCTATAGACATATACTATTACGCCTGCTACTGTCGATAGACTGCATAGGAGAGGAATGTACACAACTAAATGACAGGTTGAAAGTGTGCTATATCTACTTTGAAGAACTAGTAAAATGATTGTCAATGACAGCGCTGCAGCAAAGGCAGGCTAGCTACACAGGTTGGCTAAAGACAGTAAAGCCTGGGGAGCACAGATAACGTTAGATTTGTCTGGTTGGCTGCCAGACACTACTTGAGCAGAAATTAGATGCCTGCGGAATTAAAAATAGTCAAATAAAAACGAATATACACAAATTACATTTGATTTAATTTCCTATTCTTCTATTGATGTCTACCCAACGTGGACCTGACTGAGACAATGTAATAGTTTCAATGTTTTGGCAGTTAAATTTTCACTTATTTCTGTTGTTGTCTTATGTCTGTGCTTTGCCGCATTTTTTTAAAATCCCATTCCCCGTCCCCACAGGAGGCATTTTGCCTTTTGGTAGGCCGTCATTGTAAATAAGAATTTGTTCTTAACTGACCTAGTTAAATAAAGTTTACAAAAAACATTGACTTTGGAATTTCCATTAAAAGCGCCAAAAATCAGTGTCATTATTTTCTAATGCATTTAATGTTTTAAAAATAATAATTGTAATCGAAAACAGTTATTATCCTAATAGAACTGAAAACGGCCTCGAAATGCATTAATCACTCAGCACTATCGTTTATGTACCCACCAGCTTTTACGTCACCTTTAGTGTTTGGTATAAAACGTTTTGCAACAGAATCTGCGAAATGAATACACCCCTGATAAATTACCCTCTCCCTGGGACAAATAGGTTCACAGTAAACCGGGAGTCAGTCGTACCATTTAAAATATAATTAAAAAGAGCATTCCGGAGGACCAGAAAGGTATATTTTGCCAACATATTCGCGATAACAAGATTACCCTACATCATTAACACAAGTTAAGCCAGCCAGAACATAAGCGCAGGTAGAACGCGGATGTAAATGTACATTTTGTAGGGCATTTCAGACTACCTAAACGCTGACAATCACGAGCTGTCGAGTTACATGATTTCAATTATATACGTGTATATCTACATTTTAGATAAGCAAAAAAAAGTTATAGGCTTACACTTGCATTACAAATAGTTAGCCTACACTGTTTTGACTAGACAGAAGAGGTATCTGACGCATGGGTTGCAGAGGTTCGCATACTTCATCGAGCCTAAAAAAAAATGCGAACTTCCAAAGACTTTCTTGCAACATCGGACTGAAACATTGTAACCTACTACAATTCCATTGCAACATTTCAGAGTATCGACTTTCAGCGCTGCTGTCCACCG
Source organism: Oncorhynchus tshawytscha (assembly GCF_018296145.1). Lineage (NCBI taxonomy): Eukaryota > Metazoa > Chordata > Actinopteri > Salmoniformes > Salmonidae > Oncorhynchus > Oncorhynchus tshawytscha. The sequence goes on from NC_056449.1 coordinate 6,332,566, forward strand.
GCAACCTTTCCCAACGTTTTAGTACGTTTAGGCTAAGCTTGAAGCTGAAAGGAAAACTTACTTAAAAATATGACAAAGTCAACACCGACAGCTGCAGAAAATGAATAGAAAATAGGTCTTCTACTTCCAAGCAACAATTATGACTCGTTGAGAAGGCCGATTCCGGCTAACAAAGCATTATTTATTGAACGGGATGACGGAGGCGGGAGGCTGCAATTGGTCGAGAAAGTCGGACGGGGGCTTGTTAGTGTATCAATGCATCTTTTGTGGACTTTGAGTTTTATCAGAAGTTGATAGTATGACTTCCAAGATAAAAGGAAGGCCATGTATACTCAGGTAACCTTTTGTTATACATTACAGCACGCGTTGAGTGCTTGATGATGGTGTGTGCGCCTTAAAATAAATCCAGATAATATTTATTATGTTGCTTTTCAGGTTTCATACGGTCTTGTCTATCCTGCTGTTGTGTGTGTGTCTGTGTCTGTAGGCTACATATGTACATCTGTCTGTACGTCAAATCAAAGTTAATTGGTCGCTTACACAGTTTAACAGAAGATATAGCGGGTGCAGTGAAATGCGTATGTAGCTAGCTCCTTACAAAGCAGTAAAATGTCAACAACAAATACACAAATAACAAAAAAATAAATACAAGAAATATCTGAATGAATCCAATGAACAACAGGAATAGCACTGTAACAGTAATTCAAACGCAATATATACCAGTGGCGGCTGGTGGCACTTTAAATGGGGAGGAGGCTCATTGTAATGGCTGGAATGGAATTTCTGCAGATCCAGTTTCTGCTGTTTTGCCTGTGGCCATTGAACCTCCCTGACCTGTTCACCAGATGTGCTACCTTGTCGTGCTGCTGCTCCAGTTTCAACTGTCCTGCCTGCGGCTATGGAACCCTGACCTGTTTACCGGATTTGCTGCATTGTCCCGGACTTCCTATTTTCAACCCTTTCTCTCTCTACCTACCGCACCTGCTGTCTCGACCTCTGAATGCTCGGCTATGAAAAGACAACTCACATTTACTCCTGAGGTGCTGACCTGTTGCACCCTCTACAACCACGGTTATTATTATTTGACCCTACTGGTCATCTATGAACGTTTGAACACCTGGTTTCCATCATAGGAGGTTGGTGGCACCTTAATTGGGGAGGACGAGCTCGTGGTAATGGCTGGAGCAGATTTTGTGGAATGGTATCAAATACATTGAAAAATGTAATCAAATTTTGTCACATGCACCGAATACAACATGTGCAGACCTTACAGTGAAATGCTTACTTACAAGCCCATAACCAACCATGCTTAAAGAAGTTTGAAGGAAAAAAAAATTGTTCAGTAAAAAATAAATGTTTAGGGCCGTCCTCTGACATTGCCTGGTATAGAGGTCCTGGATGGCAGGAAGCTTGGCCCCAGTGATGTACTGGGCCATGGTTTCCATGTGTTTGATACCATTCCATTCACTCCATTCCAATCATTATTATGAGCCGTCCTCCCCTCACAAGATATACTAAGAAGGATATGTACAGCAGTACATATATTAGAGCGAGCTATGTCAAGAATCCAGTATATAAACAAATGTGCAGTGTGTGTGTGTATAAACAGTGTTAACTAAAATGCAATGTACAGTAGAATGAGCTATGTCGAGAACACAGCATTTAAATACACAATACAAAACCCTTTGGCATCTGAGACACCTGTCTCTACTTCTAGGTTTGTCGGTTTTAGAATGGAGTTATCGTCTACAATGGATTGGTGTCGAAATGACAGAAACCCCTAAAACTCAACTAATAAGTAATTTATGTCTGCATAGGTCAGCAGTATCTGATATATTGCTCTGATAAGGTTCCTTTGGAATCATGCTATACCACTTTATAACAGTTCAGGAAGACAAAGGTCGACTGATGTGTGCCAACCAAGTAAGTCATGTTTGAAAAATACTTATTTGGTGGAAATTGAATTGTGTTATGTGGTGCACACATTGTAATTATTTACTTGGGACAGATAAGTCATTACTTTAATGGCCATGGGCAGGGACAACCTACAGTGCCTTCAGAAAGTATTCACACCCCTTGACTTTTTCCACATTTTGTTGTGTTACAGGCATAATTTAAAATGGTTTAAATTGAGATTATTTTTGTCACTGACCTACACACAATACCTCATAATATCAAAGTGGAATTGTGTTTTTCTAAATGTTTACAAATAATTTAAAAATGAAAAGCTGAAATGTATTGAGTCAATAAGTATTCAACCCCTTTGTTATGGCAAGCCTAAATAAGTTAAAGAGAAAAAAATGTGCTTAACAAGTCACATAATATGTTTCATGGACTCACCTTGTGGGCAATAACAATGTTAATAATAACATGATTGGTTAATGACTACCTCATCTCTGACCTCACACATACAATTATCTGTAAGCTCCCTCTGTCGAGCAGTGAATTTCAAAAACAGATTCACCCACAAAGACAAAGGAGGTTCTCCAGTGCCTCGCAAAAAGGACACCTATTGGTAGATAAAGAATTCAAATTAAAATAGTAACCTGACATTGAATATCCCTATGAGCATGGTGCAGTTATTAATTACACTTTGGATGGTGTATCAATACACCCAGTCACTACAAAGATACAGGCGTCGTTCCTAACTCAGTTGCCGGAGAGGAAGGACACCGCTCAGGGACTTCCCCATGAGGCAGATGGTGACTTTGTTGCCGGAGAGGAAGGAAACCGCCCAGGGACTTGCCCATGAGGCCGATGGTGACTTTAAAACAGTTACAGAGTTTAATGGCTGTGATAGGACAAAACTGAGGATGGATCAAAAACATTGTTGTTACTCCCCTATACTAACCAAATTGGCTGCGTGAAAAAAAGGATGCGTGTACAGAGTACAAATATTCCAAAAATTGCATCCTGTTTGCAACTAGGCACTAAAGTAATACTGCAAAAAAATGTGGCAAAGCAATTTACTTTTTGTCCTGAATACAAACTGTTATGTTTGGGACAAATCCAATCCAATACATTACTGAGTACCACTCAACATATTTTCAAGCATAGGGGTGGTTGCATCGTGTTATGGGTATGCTTGTAATAGTTAAGGACTGGGGTGTTTTTCAGGATAAAAAAGAAACATAATGGAGCTAAGCACAGGCAAAATACCAGAAAAAACCTGGTTGTCTGCTTTCCACCAGACACTGGGAGATGAATTCACCTTTCAGCAAGACCATAACCTAAAACACAATGCCAAATCTACACTGAGGTTGCTTACCAAGAAAACAGTGAAGGTTCCTGAGTGGCCGAGTTTCAGGTTTGACTTAAATCTGATTGACAATCTATGGCAAGACCTGAAAATGGTTGAATAGCAATGATCAACAACCAATTTCACAAGAGCTTGAAGAATAAAAAAAAATGTAATGGGCAAATATTGTACAATCCAGAAAGAGACTTACCCAGAAAGACTCACAGCTGTAATCGCTGCCAAAAGTGATTCTAACATGTATTGATCCAGGGTTGTGAATACTTATCGAAATGAGATATTTCTGTATTTCATTATCAATCAATTTGACATTTCTAAAAACATGTTTTCACTTTGCCATTATGGGGTATTGTGTGGGGTATGGGGTCTTTTGAATTCATGCTATAACACAACAAAATGGAGTATGAATACTTTCTGAAGGCACTGTAAATCCCTGTTAAACTACAGATACCATTCATGAAAGAAATGCTCAGATTGATCGAGATAACAGGCCTAAACAACAACGTGGTGTGAGAATGACATTGGGAAGGGGTGCTCTGCTACACAGCAGGGGTTGTGTGATTGACTGCATCAGACAAATGTATTTGAACCCTGGGTATGAGGTAGGCAGGGTGGGACGCTAACGCACAACCTCTTACAAATCAAGCTTACACAAGATGGACCATGAACCCCTGAACAATGGTCTTCCAAACACTTGCGGTCAGAGTACATTCCCATCAGACTCTCATTCACTTGTGAGAGGTGTGTGCGTGTGTTAGAATGAGAGAGCCACTTCTCCATCCCCATAAAACCAAGACTGTCTTCAGCTGCTCTCACTGACCTGGTCACATTCCTGGTAGCAATATGATCTCTCTTTAGTTCTCCAGTTGCAGTCTGTGGTCTAGCATTTCGCTACACTCGCATTAACATCTGCTAACCATGTGTATGTGACAAATAAAATTTGATTTGTTTTGATTTGATTTGATTTAGTCTAGTCTACACTACACTGTCTATTGCAGCTTAGCCGCTCTGTCACTGCTCATCCATATATTTTATTTGTATTTTTTCTCATCCCATTCCTTTACTAGATTGTGTGTATTAGGTTTTGCTGTGGAATTTGTTAGATATTAGGTTTTTTTGTGGAATTGTTAGATATTACCTGTTAGATACTGCTGTACTGTCGGATCTGGAAGCATAAGCATTTCGCTACACTCGCAATAACATTTGCTAAGCATGTGTATGCGACCAATAAAATTTGATTTGATTTGATTAGTCTGCATGATTAGCGTTTAATTGATCCCACCACGTGGTGGCGTCCTTTTAAATTATGAGAGGTTCAGCCAAAGATTTTTGTCTGGTTCGGCTTTCAGTGTCGGTGGCTACTTCCGTTTCTGGAAGACAGGCGGAACATCAACATTCACAGACAGAATCAGTAAATAACACTATTTTATCAAAATTGGTAAGGAGTTGAAATCAAACCACTGAATATACATGAAATAACAGATCAAATGTATTGATTAAAAGTGCCCCAGTAAAGTTTCTGCCCAGAAAGGCTATTTTATAGCGTGTGGCTATTTGAATTAGCTAGCGTACTAGCTGGCTAACATTAGCTAAACGTTACTGCAATCTAAGTTACAAAGTATTTGTGAATTAGCCAATTATCTAGCTAAACGGGTTAATTGAACATGGCCAAATAGCCGAAATGGCTTTGGCATGAATTAAAACAAATGTCTGTTCTTTTGAAATTATATAGCTAGCTAATGACTCTAGCTAGCTAATGTACAGTTAATAACGGCGTTATGTAGCTATGTGGGGTTTCCGAAACGAATATTTGAAGGTAGACTCCGCGATATGACGTTGGTGCAAATAGTAAGCAGCATAGCGGGTAAATGTCCATAATAACTAAGAACGTTGAAGCCAATGATGTGTATAAACCCATCGCCTACAAGTGTGATCGGGGATTTCTATTGGAGAAGCCGTTTTAGCCTATCTTCATAGCGGACTGCCTTTGCTACCACGCTCTTAACAACTTCAAGCGAACCCATGCGCAGATACCGTGCGTGACTATTAGAACGTCCAGCATCTCCTCGTTGCAATATCTGCGGTGCTGCTCGTGGCAACGCCATTTCGCTGATTCAAGCCAGGATGTTAATGTACTAATATATCATCTCTCCCTTTATCTACTGCAGTGGTGTGAGGATGTCGGGACAGAAGCGTATGTGTGACTCCAACATCTCCTCTTCATCCTCCAGTGCGCCCCCCGAGAAACGGAGGGAGCGAGAGGGAGGAGAGGATGGGGGTCCAGGGGTCAGCTCTGCTGCAGGAGGGAGCACTGCTGTGGAAACAGTCATCAAACTCGGGGGGGTTTCAAATTCGGTGAGAGAGCTGAAAAGTGCCTAGCCTGTATTTCTCCTACTGTGTCTGTTTGTCAGTATGTCTGTCTTTACATCTAATAGTTGTTATGACTCAACACGATCAATGACATGGCTGATGTTTCCATCATTTGATTGGTCTCTTTCTCTTGTGCTCAGGAAGAACAGGATGTCAAAGCTCTCCAGGTGAAGAATAGGAAGTTGGGAGAATCCCTCGATCAGAGACAGGTATATATAGTCGGTCTGTCTCACTCACTCACTCTCACATACAAACACAATCCCTCTTTTCATCCCATACATCTATAATACTCAACAAGCGGATTGATGCTTTGCAGGTGATTGAGGATGAGCTGAGAGAGAGAATCGAGAGACTGGAGACTCGTCAAGCTACTGATGACGCAAGCCTACTGATCCTGAACAGATACTGGAATCAGGTAACTAGTCAAATAATGAACAATATGCAATTAAAACATTGCACATGGGTCAACATTTGCAAGTAAAACTATCTGTGTTCTTAATACCATCTACTTCCCTCTCTCTCCCCTTTCTCTTAGTTTGACGACAATGTGTGCCTGATTGGAAGGCGCTACGATGAGTCAGGGAGCGAGTCTGTGGAAACCCCGGCTGGAGAGGGGCGGAGCCTCAAGCCTGACACCCCAGAACCCGACGGCGACTCCAACCAGGAGAGAGCCAAAGACCGAGGTACAGCGGGAGAGAGAAAGATATGTAGAGATGTAGAAAGGAGGGATGGAGAGAGGAGAACACTAAGAGGAGAGGACATGAGATTGGTCAGGAGCAAGAGACCGAGGAACAGGGTACTCTGATGAGTTTGTGACAGGGTACCTAACACAAGAGGTAGAGCAGAAGAGTACAATGTACAGAGATGGATTAAATTAAGCCCTTTTGGTTCAGAGTAGAGAGCTGTTATCTGTTGTATGCCTATTATAGGGATGCAAGCTCATTACTTTTCGGTGAATATCGCCGTGTTGATTTCAAAATAAGTAATCCACATGAATCGTGTAGATCTGAAGAAAAATGTAAAACATTTTTGGTGGGGGGGTATATTTCTCATGTTGAAAATGATTGACTGAGCACAGAATGCCACCCTACTTGTTCTACAATGAGTATACCAGAATGAGTGCTTCATCCAATATCACGTGTGACAGCTGATATTAGCCAGCCACTTCCCTAACCAGTCATTAGCATTAGCCCTGCATTAGCCTACTCAGCTGCTTCTCTCAACCAGTCATTAGCATTAGCCCTGCATTAGCCTACTCAGCTGCTTCTCTCAACCAGTCATTAGCATTAGCCCTGCATTAGCCTACTCAGCTGCTTCTCTCAACCAGTCATTAGCATTAGCCCTGCATTAGCCTACTCAGCTGCTTCTCTCAACCAGTCATTAGCATTAGCCCTACATTAGCCTACTCAGCTGCTTCTCTCAACCAGTTTTAAAATGTAATTCAGCCGGGATGTCCATCTACGGTGTGCAGATAGTGATGAGGCTTCTGTTGTTACATTTGTTTAGTAATTTGAGCGTCTCGCAGCGCAAGCAAAGTGGATGCATTGTATCTTTTAAATTTGCCTGTAAGAACAAGAGCCAGTCTGACTAGGCGAGAAAGAGAGAGTGTGTGTGTGTGTGTGTGTGTGTGTGTGTGTGAGAGAGAGAGAGAAACTGAGTGAGAAACTAAGTGAGCGAGCAAGAGGGTGTGTGTGTTTGAGGGATGTAGAGGGGGAGGAAGGAGAGAGAGTGTGTAGGCTATATGTGTAAAGTTGTCTGAAGAGTATGCTAAAGATGGTTTCATAGTGTGTTTTCCTCCTTACTACCACAAGGAAAATGCAGGTCATTATGCATTTCTATTCCTTAATACATTCCTCCTGCTAAATCACAGGTAGGCCTTTGGATATGAGAAAATCTGCAATTTTTTGCAGTAGCCTATTCTATTGAGCAGTAAGCAGTGTGAAGTTAAATTCAATGGTTTGTAGTGGTGTGAATATCAGGGACAGGTTTTTGTGCAGAACGTATTGAAAACGCTATATTGATACTTGACCTGGTATCACATCGTCAGTAAAATGTTGGTATCGTGACAACCCCACTCTGAAAATAAGCACATTTTCTTGCAATTGACTTGTGTTTGCGCCCTCGACAGTTTGCATCCCTGCTGTTAAAAGCACCTATTTGTCCCACTGTTCACATAGGCTCACATAGGCTCATCCTTTGAGTTCAGTAGCCTACCTCTCCTCTCTTTTGTTGAGCATGCGAGATCATGTATTTTAATATGTATCATGTATAGCTAATATGTATTTTCTCAATTAAATAGCCTGTAGGCTATATGCATGGGCGGCAAAGCACGGTGCAGTTGTCTTTCCATGGACATTAACTTCCTAAATATGATAGACTATTATACAGGACTACACAAGATTAACATTTTTCCCTGGTGGCAGTAACTTTTTCAGTTGGTCGCACCAGCTCATAATTTGGTGGCACCAAGAAAGAAAAAAAAATGTTTTAGCAGTGTCACAATAGAATCAATTTGAGTCATCATCTTATACAGTAGTTTACAATATTTTATTAAAGGGATACTTCTCATGCTAGCAGATGCCCATGGACTTCTAGTCATTGCGCTAACGCTAGTTAGCATTGGTATGCAGAACTACCTCTAACTTCCTTCATAGTGGACACAGACATAAAAATGTTATCCACAAGTTAGTTTGACTATGGGGAAGTAGATAAAGGGCCTCGTTGCCAAAATCCCGAAGTTTTCCTTTCAGAAGTGTAATAGACTGCTGAGATGGTATTCAATAATGAAGTTGTTACATCTAACATGTCCAAGCAGGAATGCATGATTCTAAATATTTTGATATGCAACCTAATCCAGTGATTGGGTTGACAATTAGGCTATTTTTATATTAACAGTACCAGTCAAAAGTTTGGACATACATACTCATTCAAGGGTTTTTCTTCATTGTTACTGAATTATACATTGTAGAATAATAGTGAAGACATCAAAACTATGAAATTAACATATGGAATCATGTAGTATCAGATATCTTCATTGTAAAACAGTGTGCTTTGAACTCAATAACAATCCTTGCAAAATAAATATCATACCTGCATTTTGAAATGATATACAATCACAAGGGAGGAGAGAGAGTGTGAGAGGCTCGCTCATTACAGCAGCCGGCCCCAGCAAAACAGGTAGGCACAGCGGCAGGGAGGACACTTTTATTTCAGGAATCATGAGGATAATGCACTCTACTGTTTTAACGTGTTCATGTTTTTATCTGCCCCAAAAAATATGTTGTTTTGATTGAGGCGACCAGGTAGAATGTGCAGCTCGCACCAGTGCGGGAAAATCAAACATTTAACTCGCACAGCCAAGTTAAAGGGACGCAAAATGTGACTAAATGGTCAGTCTGGAGCCCTGCTATAATTTAGGCTCTGACATTGACTAGGAATAAATATTAATGACACGTTTATTTTACTCTGCCTGCAAATCGTCTCAACCCTAAAAGTTATCCAAAACATATCTCAAGTCAAGTGAAAGTGTCCGCAATGCTATTCTATTTTGCCTCAACTCTGCTCTTTCAAACTATGTCTAGCCTATTGGCTGATATAGCCCAATAATACCCATAGTCTAATATAATGGGCCACGTGAGAATCGCTGGTCTTTAAACCCGATTTCTTAGGCAATATTAATTTAGGCAATATTATTTACATTTTGGGTGTATCTTGCCTGACCTGCATCACTTACACCTAAAACAACATTGTGGGACTGCGGTCGGGTTCAGGACCAGTTCTTGCAGAAGCAGGTGGGAGTTGGACAAGAAGTCAGCAAGAGCGGGCGGGAACAGGATGGAGAACTCAGTCCCACGGAGACCTCTTGTTCAGAGTAGTATTAACTCCTGTCTTCACCTTGTCCTCCAGGCCACCAGGGGGAGACGACCACATCTTTCCTGGCGACGCTGGCCAGCAGCAGCAGTGAGGAGATGGAGGCAGAGCTGCAAGAGAGGGTGGAGTCCAGCCAGAAGCAGGCCAACCGCGTGGTGGAGATCTACGACAGCCTGAAGACCACCGTGGAGCAGCTAAAGAAGGACCAGGACTCTGGAGCAGGTGACAGGGGAGAGAGAAGCTGGGGGGAAAGGGAGGCATGGAGGGGGGAGAGGTTTGAAGACTGATGTGTGGTAGGGGTTAGAGGAGTGAGGGAATGAGATGTGAAGGAGTGTAAGCAGTGAGGATTGTGGGTAGGTGTGGAGGGTAGGGTTTTCGGGATGGTGAGAGCAACAAGGGTGTTGAGTGTCTTTTGTCGGTTTGGGCAGAAGGTAGTATTCTTAGTGAGTGAGTTCCTTGAGGGAGTGAGTGAGTTCCTTGTTGTGTGCGTGAGTGAGTTCCTTGTTGTGTGGGTGAAGGAATTCCTTGAGTGAGTGAATGAGTTCCTTGAGGCAGTTCCTTGTTGTGTGAGTAAAGTCAGGAGTAGTAGTAATGTCATGACATCGAGTCTTGCACTTCCAGAGGGCTCCGTGTGGCAGGTCGCCGCCCAGCTCAACACCCTCCTGTCCAGTGAGAATGACCGGCTGCGTCAGCTGACTGAGGACCTTCAGCAGAAGCACAGTCACATGACTAGCGAGGTGATTTGATGTCTTGCATCCTGGCACGTCTGTTTTATTTATCTCCCTCTACACTATGTACATTACTAATGGATCACCACCGCGGTCATATTAACAGTGATTCTGTGTCCCTGTCCATCTGTAGTCTCGTTCTCTGGGCAGGGCAGTGGCGAGGGCAGACACGCGGGTCAGTGAGCTGCAGGGCCTCATCGAGGAGCTCCAGTGGGACATGGAGAAGATCCGACGCAGAGAGAACCGCCTCAACACACACCTGGGAGAAATCCTGGAGAGGGTAAGACTGCGGCTGTATGTTTTTGTGACTCCACGTCAGACTGAGTCTCTCTCTCTTTGCAGTAATGTGTGTTTGACATCTACGGTGGTCTACCATTTTGTAATGAAGTATTTCTGTGTCATTGTGTTCATATACCACAGAACTATATTTATGTGAATGTAAAAGTGTTTATTCCATGGCCACTGTGTAATTCCTCCCAGGTAAACAGTAAAGGCTACAAGGTGTGTGGGGAGGCCAGCAGTGTGTGTGGAACCATTACCATCAACAAGAGAAAGGTACAAAAATATCCTATTTTTTTTCTGCCATTTGTACTTGTCAGAAACTGCACGGACCTGGAGTTATAACTCTTTCATTCTCCTTCCCACTTCCTCTCCTTTTCCCTTTCTCTGCCCCCTCCCTCGTCACCCCTCTCTTCTCCTCTCTCCCTGTCAGTTTGAGGAGATGAACAGTGAGTTGGAGGAGAACAGGGAGCTGGCGGAGAACCGTCTGAGCGAGCTGCAGCGGCGGCAGCAGGACCTGCAGACGTTTAACCAGGAGAACAACAACATGAAGGTGAGCCTACAGAGCCTGACCCAGGGCCTGGGCCGCCAGAATCCTATGGCTCTCTCCCCCAACCCAGCCATTGGATTAGCTGAGGTCCCACGTCCTTATTCAGCCATCCAAACCAGTCAAATGAAGGTAAATAGATAGATGGAGGTTTTTACTGCCTTCTCTGTTGCTTTGCTCACTACCAATCTGTGTCTCCTCTCTCACCTCTCTTTTATGTCTCTCACTTCTATCCCTCTCTTTGATCTGTCTCTTTCTCACTTCTCTCCATCTCTTTGATCTGTCTCTTTCTCACTTCTCTCCCTCTCTTTGATCTGTCTCTTTCTCACTTCTCTCTTTGATCTGTCTCTTTCTCACTTCTCTCCATCTCTTTGATCTGTCTCTTTCTCACTTCTCTCCCTCTCTTTGATCTGTCTCTTTCTCACTTCTCTCCATCTCTTTGATCTTTCTCACTTCTCTCCATCTCTTTGATCTTTCTCACTTCTCTCCATCTCTTTGATCTGTCTCTCACTTCTCTCTTTGATCTGTCTCTCTCACTTCTCTCCCTCTCTCATGCTGTCTGTATCTCTTCACCTCTCTCTCACTCCATTTCATTTTTCTCTTGTCTCCCTTTCTCTCCTTCTTTCTCTTTCTCTGCCTCTCTCTGTCAGGTGGAGTTGTTGAGTCGTGCTGAGGGGGTGGTGAGGGAGAGCTCAGAGTACCGCTGTCTCCAGTCCCAGTTCTCTGTCCTCTACAACGAGTCTGTGGGCCTTAAGTCTCAGCTGGACGAGACGCGCACACGCCTCAACACCACCAGGACGGCACGCCTCCGACAGCTAGAACACATGGAGGTGTGTTTGTGTGCATGCGTTAGTGCCTGTAAGCGCGCGTGTCTTGACTTTTAACGTCTTTTTAATCGAGAGGGATGTGTGTGAGTTTAGCCTCTTTATTCAACAACGACAGGGCTGTGTGTGTAACCGCCTCTCGTCTGTGTTCCAGAATGACGAGGTGTCACTCCAGAGGAAGGTGCGTACTGAGGTGTTCCAGCTAGAGGACACTCTGGCCCAGGTCAGGAAGGAGTATGAGATGCTCCGGATCGAATTTGAACAGACCCTCGCTGCCAACGAACAAGCAGGTCAGCGTCTTCACCACAAATGAAAATAAATTTGGCCTCACGCTCACCGGCCAGTGTTTAGGCACAGTTTTGAGATACTCCTCGAAAACGTCATCACTTTTTTCTTTTCTCTCTCTCTCTATCCCTCTCTCAGGTCCTATCAACAGGGAGATGCGTCACCTGATCAGCACCCTGCAGACACACAACCAGCATATGAAGGGAGAGGTTGTGAAATACAAACTGACACTCAGAGAGGCACAGACTGACCTCAGCCAGGTAAGGGAGGGGGGGAGAGAGCGAGAGAAAGAGGGCAAGAGGGAGATGGAGAGCGTGAGGGTGTAAGAGGCATGCAGGGAGGGAAGAAGAGAGACTGTATGGGAGTGAAGACCATAAAGATTCATCTGTGCGATTCCCTCCTCTCATAGGCTCGTACTACGAAGGGCAGTGCTATCCTTCAATCACAATCCAGTACGGAGCTGGACCTGAAGGAAGAGACCACCTCCCCTCTGACGCCCGCTGCCTCTGCTGATGTCACCATCAAGATGGAGTCTGACAATGGTTCAGCCACGCCCACCAGCACTAGTACGTGTTATTAAGTGTTAATCATTCATTAACTCTTTGTTAACTCCTTATTAACTGATATTCATCCTCTCTCTCCCTCTCTCTCTCTCTCTCTGTAGGTACCTCAGTGAAGACAGAGCCTGGGACAGAAACAGAGGGAGAAATCAAAGAGGAGGAGAAAGAAAAAGAGGTGAAGAAAGAGAAGGAAAAGGAACGAGAGAGGGAGAGAGAGAGAGGCCAACCCGTGGAGGGGGTGGGACCGAGGAGAAGGAGAAGGCTGGGACCAGCAACCAATTGGAAGAGGTTGCTCCGGAGCGCACGTTTGTGATTGGAGGACCGAAGAGGAAGGAGGTGGAGCAACTGAAAATTGTCCGGGCGGAGCTAAAGTAAGTTTGATTGTGGTGACAGTCATGATTGGTGATTAATAATTGGGGTGATGATGATAATGAGGAGGACGGTAGTAGTGGCTGACGAAGGCTATGTCCCTGTAGGAAAGCCCAGGAGTCTCAGAGGGAGATGAAGCTACTGCTGGATATGTACCGCTCCGCGCCCAAAGAGCAGAGGGACAAAGTCCAGCTCATGGCTGCTGAGAAGAAGGCCAAGTCAGAGGTACACACTTGGCTGATGCTACTGACGCTACTTCGCCAGCAAGCATTGTGTGCTGTTTATGGGTTTAATTGATTGGTTAGTGATGATGGTAATATTCTGTGTATTGGATGGTTAGTATTTAGTGGAAGTAATTGATTGATGGTATAACAGTGATGTAACCACTATGTGCTCTGCATATTGAGCTACTATTGAGTGATAATAACCCAGTGAGCACAAGATGTTGGAAAGCCATATTTTCACTGTCTTTTCTACCAAAAAGACATTTTCAACCAAAAAGACGTATTTTCAACATGCACTGCTCAAAAAAATAAAGGGAACACTAAAATACCACATCCTAGATCTGAATGAATGAAATATTCTTATTAAATACTTTTTTCTTTACATAGTGGAATGTGCTGACAACAAAATCACACAAAAATGATCAATGGAAATAAAATTTATCAACCCATGGAGGTCTGGATTTAGAGTCACACACAAAATTAAAGTGGAAAACCACACTACAGGCTGATCCAACTTTGATGTCATTTCCTTAAAACAAGTCAAAATGAGGCTCAGTATGTTCGAGAACGAGTATGCTCAGTGTGTGTGGCCTCCACGTGCCTGTATGACCTCCCTACAACGCCTGGGCATGCTCCTGATGAGGTGGCGGATGGTCTCCTGAGGGATCTCCTCCCAGACCTGGACTAAAGCATCCGCCAACTCCTGGACAGTCTGTGGTGCAACGTGGCGTTGGTGGATGGAGCGAGACATGATGTCCCAGGTGTGCTCAATTGGATTCAGGTCTGGGGAACGGGCGGGCCAGTCCATAGCATCAATGCCTTCCTCTTGCAGGAACTGCTGACACACTCCAGCCACATGAGGTCTAGCATTGTCTTGCATTAGGAGGAACCCAGGGCCAACCGCACCAGCATATGGTCTCACAAGGGGTCTGAGGATCTCATCTCGGTAATGGCAGTCAGGCTACCTCTGGCGAGCACATGGAGGGCTGTGCGGCCCCCAAAGAAATGCCACCCCACACCATGACTGACCCACCGCCAAACTGGTCATGCTGGACGATGTTGCAGGCAGCAGAACGTTCTCCACCAGTGGCGAATTTGCCAATCTTGGTGTTCTCTGGCAAATGCCAAACATCCTGCACGGTGTTGGGCTGGAAGCACAACCCCCACCTGTGGACGTCTGGCCCTCATACCACCCTCATGGAGTCTGTTTCTGACCGTTTGAGCAGACACATGCACATTTGTGGCCTGCTGGAGGTCATTTTGCAGGGCTCTGGCAGTGCTCCTCCTTGCACAAAGGCGGAGGTAGCGGTCCTGCTGCTGGGTTGTTGCCCTCCTACGGCCTCCTCCACATCTCCTGATGTACTGGCCTGTCTCCTGGTAGCGCCTCCATGCTCTGGACACTACGCTGACAGACACAGCAAACCTTCTTGCCACAGCTCGCATTGATGTGCCATCCTGGATGAGCTGCACTACCTGAGCCACTTGTGTGGGTTGTAAACTCCGTCTCATGCTACCACTAGAGTGAAAGCACCGCCAGCATTCAAAAGTGACCAAAACATCAGCCAGGAAGCATTGGAACTGAGAAGTGGTCTGTGGTTATCACCTGCAGAACCCCCCCTTTATTGGCTGGGGTCTTACTAATTGCCTATAATTTCCACCTGTTGTCTATTCCATTTGCACAACAGCATGTGAAATTTATTGTCAATCAGTGTTGCTTCCTAAGTGGACAGTTTGATTTCACAGAAGTGTGATTGACTTGGAATTACATTGTGTTGTTTAAGTGTCCCCTTAATTTTTTTGAGCAGTGTATTTTGCTCATAGGGAAGCGATTTATTGACGGTGGTAACGGCTTTGTATTCACTGTCAGGCAGAGGAGCTGAAGCAGCGTCTAAGGGATCTGGAGGAGAGGGAGAGGAGGGAGGGGAAGAAGATGGCTGATGAGGAGGCACTCCGGAAGATCTGCTCTGTCGAGGAACAAATCAACATCCTCAACAAGAAGCTCTCCCTGGCCAAGCAGGTGTGTGTCTGGGTTGTGTGTGTGCGGGTTGTGTGTATGTGTGTGTGCATGTCTTTGTGTGCATTTGAGCATCATACTTTTGACTAATTTCTCTCACCGTCATTTCCCCCCCTCTTTGCTCCTCCCTCCTTCCATCGATCCATTCTTCAACCTACTTTTCTGTCAACCTACTTCACTCCCTCTTTACCACCCCTCCATCGCTCTTCTTCTCCACCCCTCCACTACCCTCTCCATACCTCCCTATATCCTTCCACCCCTCTGCTACCCTCCCCTCGCTCTTCCTACCCTCTCTCTCCTTCCCCTCTCCCTCCCCCCTGTCTCTCCCCCTTCTCCCCAGGAGGAGGATGCGTTGCTGAGTGAGATGGACGTGACGGGCCAGGCCTTTGAGGACATGCAGGAGCAGAACATCCGGCTGATGCAGCAGCTCAGGGAGAAGGACGACGCCAACTTCAAGCTGATGTCGGAACGCATCAAGTCCAACCAGATCCACAAGCTGCTCAAGGAAGAGAAGGAGGAGCTCGCCGACCAGCTGCTCACACTCAAAACGCAGGTGAGAGCAGGTGATTGGAACAGTGCAGGAAAGGGACTTGAACGTCTAAATGGCAGGTGCACAGTTCAGGCTGACTTTTGTGTTAGGGAAAGACAGTAGCTTGACACTAGCAAACAATGGAGCCTATGTCTGGCCATCTCTCATTATTTCTCTATCGCTCTCTCTCCATCTCTCTATCTATCTTACTCAGGTGGATGCCCAGCTGCAGGTGGTGAGGAAGCTGGAGGAGAAGGAGCGCCTCCTCCAGGGCACGATCGGTACTGCAGAGAGAGAGCTGGCTCTGAGGACACAAGCTCTGGACATGAACAAACGCAAGGTAGCAAAAACACACCTGTGGAAAATGACACGAGCGCACACACACACCATGGACACTCACACAACGAGTATAGATAAGTACTTAACACAAAGAACACAAACTTCCTTGGAAAAATGGCAACGTGCATTGTATCTGCTTTTTGCACCACCCCCTCCCCCTCCAGACCCAGGAGTCTACGGTGCTGTCGGAGGAGGTGCGTAGTCAGCTGGACCAGGTGCAGCAGAGACTGGGCACCGTCAGGGAGGAGGTCATTGAGAACAGCATCTCCAAAGAGAAGCAGTCCTTCAATGCACGCCGCGCACAGGTCAGGCCACAAACATATGCCACATTTTGGTAACTGTCCATGTGCATGTGTAACCACGTACACATACACAGACAATTCAAATCCACTTGAACAAAATAACAATTCAGTTTATTTACTGATTGGAGCACCCTGCTGAACTATTTTCTTCTTTCCCCTGCTGTGTTTTAGGAGGACATCTCCAAACTGCGGAGGAAGATCGAGAAGGCCAAGAAACCCGCAGAGACCGTCCGCAACGGCGATGACATCCTCAATGAGGAAATCAACGATTACAAGGTAGTCTGGATGAACACGCTTTTTACACCAGGTGTAATACGGGTCTTTAAAAGTGCCACTATAAAGTTAAACTGGGCCAACACTACACGGTTTTAGCCTGATCTACATGTCCCGATCAGCTCTCAACGCATTTTTCCAAATATGGAAGCAAATCGAAGCAAACCCGAAATAAAACGTAACACTACAGCCCGTAAAGTGAAACTCATACCCGATTTGCAGTTGATGCCTGCCACACTTTCTCGAAAATATTAAATATATTTGGCCTCATCTGCCATTATCGCCAAGTGTGAGGAGTGCTCAAAGCAGGCATGTCCCAAGGTCAGCCAAAGAGCTACTCAGAAGTATAAAGTTTCTCTTCACCTACCCCACAAGTTCATCACTCTCACACACACACACACATACCGTGCCTTCGGGAAAGTATTCAGACCCCTTGCCTTATTCCACATTTTGTTACGTTACAGCCTTATTCTAAAATGGATTAAGTAAAACATTTTCCACAGCAATCTACACACAATACCCAATCTCTGCAGCACTCCACCAATTAAGCCTTTATGGTAGAGTGGCCAGATGGAAGCCACTCCTCAGTAAAAGGCACATGACAGCCCGCTTGGAGTTTGCCAAAAGGCACCTAAAAACAGACCTTTAGAAACAAGATTCTCTGGTCTGACCAAGATTGAACTCTTTGGCCTGAATGCCATGCATTACATCTGGAGGAAACCTGACACCATCCCTATGGTGAAGCATGGTGGTGGCAGCATCATGTTGTGGGGATGTTTTTCAGCAGCAGGGACTGGGAGACTAGTCAGGATCGAGGCAAAGATAAACTGAGCAATGTACAGAGAGATCCTTGATGAAAACTGGCTCCAGAGCGCTCAGGACATCAGACTGGGGCGAAGGTTCACCTTCCAACAGGACACCGATCCTAAGCACACAGCCAAGACAGCTCAGAAGTGGCTTTGGGAAAAGTCTCTGAATGTCCTTGGGTGGCCCAGCCAGAGTCTGGACTTGAACCTGATTGAACATCTCTGGAGAGACCTGAAATAGTTGTTCAGCGACGCTCCCCATCCAACCTGACAGAGCTTGAGATGATCTGCAGAGAAGAATGGTATAAACTCCCCAAATACAGGTGTGCCAAGCTTGTAGAATCATACCCAAGAAGACTTGAGGCTGTTATCCCTGCCAAGGGTGCTTCAATGATGTACTGAGTGAAGGGTCTTAATATTTATGTAAATGTAATATTTCAGTGTTTTTAGCTAAATTTGCACACAAAATAAAATCTGTTTTTCTTTGTAGTTATGCAGTATTGTGTGTAGATTGAGGGGGGGAAACTATTTAATCCATTTTAGAATAAGGCTGTAATGTAACAAAATGTGAGAAAAGTCAAGGATTCTGAGTACTTTCCAAAGGCACTGTACACACACACACACACACACACACACGAGTTAGCTGGTCTGCTGGGCTATGTTACAAGTTGCATTTAAAGCCTGTTCTTTTCTCAAGCTCTTTTTGCAAAATCGACAATCCATATTGTCATCTTCACGTTTTATGGATGAAGCGTCCATGCAGCATCTGCATGCCAACCATTAGATCCCAATCAGTTTCATGGGAATATGCATTTGTAATCTTAATCTTCTTGAATTATGTAGGCTAAGTAACCTAACTACTGTTTAATCAGATTTTAGAGCAGAGGGAGTTAAGAAGCTACACTTCCACTTCTATATATATATATATATATATATATATTTTAATCAAAGCATATTAAGCCTAGTGGCACACGCTGTTGAGCTCTGGCCGCATGTGATGTTTTATTTTTTTACCATTTCATCACAATCATACAAATAAAATGTCGTAAGTAGCCTAAATACGTGGTGTTTTTGGGTCTAACGTTAGAGCCTAGCATACTAATGAATCATTAAGAGATCTTGCGAGACATTGATTTGGAAAAAAATCAAACCTTTTTATAAACGAGCACCATTCTGAGAAGTGGAGGAGCGTCGCGCACTAGCTGCACTAGACCCCTGATAACAATGTACATAAAGGAACGCAGCATTTTCCTCCGTTGCCATGATGTTTTCCTTACTACACATGCGTAAACCTGCGGCGGCGCCTTTACAGATTACTAGTTAACTAGGATTTGGCTTGACTGAGTCGTTAAATGTGAGATATTTTCTGATGTGTAGAGCCCGTAGACCCAGCAAAAAATAATGTGGTGTATTTAAGCCCTAACTCACCTGTTCTCTCTCATTGCTCTCTTTATCTTTCTGGCCTCCATTTCTCTCTTTCTCTCTCCTTCTCTTTCTCCCTCCCCCTCACTTTCTCCCTCCCCCAGGCTCGTCTGACCTGCCCGTGCTGTAACTCCCGGGTAAAGGACGCCGTCCTGACCAAGTGTTTCCACGTCTTCTGCTTCGAGTGCGTCAAGACACGCTACGACACGCGCCAGAGGAAGTGCCCCAAGTGCAACGCCGCCTTCGGCGCCAACGACTTCCACCGCATCTACATTGAATAGAGAGGGAGGGGGGGGAGACCTAAATGCAGGGAGCGTAGGGGGTAGGATAGTAGTACCTGGAGGTCAGCAGTGTCCACACAGGCTTTCTCTCCAGCCGAACAAAACTGTCTTTTATCACCCCCGCTACTAGCGTGTGAGATGGAATGAGACTGGACACGTGTGGAAATCTGTGAATATCGGCTGGACATGTAATAAATATGGACACCTTGCGCTCTGATTGGCTAGGTGGAATTTCCGCCATGTTGCTGGGGGCGGGGGGGAGCTGCTTAGGGTTGTTTCTGGACTGGTCCTACATTATATTGTCTTATAGAGATCATGATCATGGTTATATTTGCTGGCTGTGCTCTGCCTGGCTGGCTGGAAGGAAAGCCTTTAGGAGACACTGTGCCTGTGGTTCAGGGTTACAGTACATAGGGCCTTGTGTGGGGGAAAAGTGAGGTTTGACTTGAAGGGTTTGACTTGAAGCTTTTCCATAGTTGACTGTAGCTATTGGTGTTTTATAAAAATTTTAAAAAACACTATCGCCCTCTCCCTTCTTTTTGGATGGACTAGATCATTACAGACCTTTCACTGAATTCTAGTCCTGAAGGGCTGCAGTGATGCACTGAAGACCCTAATAACCTTTTTATAATGGCTTTATAATGACATTTTTGTAGTGTTACTTAAGTGTGTTGTAAGAAACAGGATGCATGTTTTGGAACATTTTTATTCAGTACAGGATTCCATCTAGGTTAGTATTGTGGAGTAGCTTATATGTTGTTGAACCATCCTCAGTTTTCTCATAACACAACCATTAAACTCAAACTGTTTTAAAATCATCATTGGCCTTATGGTAATCTCAGTTACCCAGAAGTAAAATTATTGCAAAGTTGTCACTTCACTTGCCGTTTACATGTGAATCTGTCCACGAGAGATTAGTCTCATGGTGAAATCCCTGAGCAGTTTCCTTCCTCTCCGGCAACTGAGTTAGGAAGGACGCCTATCTTTGTAGACTGGTTGTATTGATACACCATCCAAAGCCTAATTAATAAACACCATACTTAAAGGGATATTCAGCGTATGCTTTTTTATTTGTACACATCTACCAATCAGTGCCATTTGAGGCATTGAAAAACCTCCCTGGTCTTTGTGGTTGAATCCGTGCTTGAAATTCACTGCAAGATTGAGGGACCTTACAGATAATTGTAAGAGATGGGGTAAAACATTAATGTTAACCACTTATTTGTATACAAAATAAGTCCATGCAACTTGTGATTTGTTAACCACATTTTTACTCCTGAACAGAGTATTAGGCTTGTCATAACGAGGTTGAATAAATTTGACTCAAGACATTTAAGCTTATTTTTAATTAATTTGAAAAAATTTCGAAAAGCATTATTCCAATTTAACATGGGGTGACACTAAAATCAAAATGTAATCAATTTTAAATTCGGGCTGTAACAACAAAATGTGGGGAAAATCTAGGGGTGTGAATACTTTCTGAAGGCACCAAAACGCCCTCCCTCCCCCTCCCCCTCCCCCTGTCTCCCAGACCGGTTTGAAGGAAGAGCTGTCGCATTGTACTAAACCAGAAGCCAGCATCGCTTGACGGAAAGGAGCGCCTATACAGCAGCATCTACGGCGTAGTATATATATATATATATATATATATATAAAAACAAGCTTTTATGCAAGACAATCCATCGTGGTGTTGAACTTGATGCAAACCCTGGAACAAAGGAATATATACCAACATCCGTGTGGAATACTGAAGCCCAACACGAAAAATTGAGGACTCGCGCATGGTCAAGACAACGTCATCGCGCCTGCAAAAACGTAGCTTTTTTTTTTTTTAGCGCAAACCGAAAAAGAAACTTGTAAAGTAAATCAATAACCTTGACGTTAAAATATACTGTATCCACCGCAGGGAAAGGATACATTTCTAGAAATTAACGTCATTCTATTCTTAACCCGTTCAATACCAAATATAGGCATTGTGTTAATATTAAATATCATTGAACGGTGCCCTGGTTTGTTGTAACATGGCCAAAGTTTATAATACATTTAAAAAATAGCCGCTGAGCTGATATTAAGTTATTTAATAACGTGCATGTTTGATCATACAACCAACGAGTAGCCTACTAGACTATAGGGCCCAGCTAATTATGTTTTCTCAAGAAGTTTGCAATATTTTAATTCCCCTGCAGAACAAGCCAATAATAGGTCTAACTAGCTACAGCTCGGTCGCTTTGTTTGAATGACTGACTGACAACAGAAGCCATTTTTAAACCTACTTTTTAATACGCCGTTTGAAACATTTGCACATACATCGATCTGGGCTCTATAGATCAAGGCGCTGATCCTCAAGAAACCGTTTTTAAAATATAATTGCCTCTTCTATTATCACTTGAATGAGCGTACATTTTGATTTCCCAACATGACTTCCTACAACCGTGCAGATTCATCCTCAATACCCGTTTTATTATCCACGCTTGTTTTGATGCTTGGCTTGGCAGCGCGATGCGTCGTGCAGGCCATGCCTTCGGAGGATAGCCCTCAAGCGGCCCAGGCATCAGTCAGCCTCCGGTCCCTGGTCACGGGGACCTGCAAAGATGTCCACAAATACGTGGAGTCCGTGGTGGGAACCAATGTAATCGAATCGACTGTTGAGGTAAGGAGGATAGGAAAATATGCCATAAAATGTATGCTACCTAATAGTAGACTATTTGAGTAAATCTAACCAGCACTTAATCCCGGGGCGTATTTATTACGCCGTTTCTTTTTAAACGGTACGAGACGGGGAGGGACCTACCAAAATTTGTTTAATTAAAAACCCTCGTTTGGACTAATGATTACACCCCTGTTTCCTGTGTTATTCTATTCATTAATCAATTAACTATCTTCCTTTTAAGGGTGACATTTGCTACATTTTAAAAGCATTGCTTAATTGTGGTTTTCTGTCAACTAAAATTCTTTCTCAAATCTTACTGTATTCCTTGCTTCATCACCTCCTCCACTCACCTCCCCTCCCCATCTCCTTTTCTTCTCTGACCCATATCTCCCTCTCTTCCCTTTCCCCACTACCCGATAATCTCTCCTCTAATCTCCCCTCTACTCTGCCCTAATTTCATCTATGCTTATATCCATGCACCCTCTCCCTTGCTGCCACTACTCTGTGCGCCCTACCCCAGAGTGTGCTGTTGTATCTAGAGTCAGTACTTGGTCAAGAGAACGTCTATACCATGGCCATGGTAAGAAACCACCAGGTTCCTCATCTAACTAACCTCTCCTCTGACAATAGGCCCAAAACAAAGCTCCTTAAAGCTCTGTTTGCAGGGCACATGTCAGTCACTTCATACAGCATGTGTGTTATACAGATAGGCAAATGACTGCATCACTCTTTCATTTTATGCCAATTGTGGGTATGGTTTGTGTAACTGTACATAGCCACATTAATGCCCATGTTTTAGATTTTCAGTTGGCCTTTTTAAATGTTCCATGCGGACACATTACAAGGTGACCGTGATGGACAGTTGTCTCTGGCCTGCTGTGACACACTAAACAGTGCTGCTTGTGTAGGGTAGCAACAGGTGCAGCGGAGTTAGGCTGTCCTACTATGACTACCCTTGACCTCAGCTAAGCTGTCTGTGTGTGTGTGGGGGGGGGGTTTATCGGTCCAGCCATCAGCTGTCTTTTTTATTTTTTTAAATAACAGGACAGCTTCGATCTCACACACCACACACACACGTGTTACGTCATCAACAACACCCCCATGATGCCAGCTGGGAATGCCATTTGAGCATAGGGACTCAATCATTTCGCTCAGTACAAGTGGATTGCACTTGTATGGTGACCGACTGGCCTTTGGGTTTAACTAAACTAACTAACGGCATGATCAAAGACAACCTTTATTGTAGGAATCAAACATGCCTGCCACTCGTAAAAAAGATCTAGGTCAGTGTTGAGTGGGACGATTGAATCAGTGACCCACACCTGCAGACGCCACCTGTTTTATACTGATTGACAGCTGACCTTGTAGCAACAGCTGTGGTCGTTCTAATTGGTATTACTTGTCACTGTCAGTTGTGCTGCTCTATCACTCACTACAGGATCATGGTAAGAAATACATTTTACTGTACATAAAGTAAGCTATACAGGCAGGGGAATAGTGGGCTGACTTCGTTGGCCACTTTAAAGTGAATGTATGGCCCTCTACTCTAGAATAGGACTAGAATATTTATTTCACCGGAGTAACCGTTTTAATTCTCCCCTTACAGTACAAATATGTAAGCTGTACTGTAAGCCATGTCAAAATTCTTCTCACCCTCCTCTCCCCCCTCTTAGTTCTTTGAGATGTTGATCCGGTTTCTGGCTGAAGGAGCTGCCAGCGGCCTGAATGTCATCGCGGTTTACGTCACAGAGATCCTCAGGGTCACAGGGGTTGATGGTGGGTGACCGCATGTGTGTGTAGGTTCATTCTTTCTACAGCACATCTACTTTGGGTTTAGAGAGCTAAAATCATCATGTATCGCTCTCACTTGCACACATTAAATGCTCACGTTTAGTCCGTCAAACCTGTATCTGAGAAGAACTTGCATTTCCTCTCTGTAATATGGGAACTGGGAAGTGTGGGTTTCATTCTTCCTCTTGTGTCTGTGATTTGATCTCTCTAATAGGATCTAAACCGCACACAGGCTATTGGTTTTCAAAGAGATTGCTCTTCGAATTCACTGAAGTTCAAGAGTAAAGATAGACAAAATAATTGAATTACCCCCGGCAATATTTAAACACGTGTCCTCTCTCTCCCACCATCTCTCAGTCCAGCTGCCGTTCCCTCACTTCACACCAGAGGGCGTGGCCATGGTAGGTCAATGGGCTCTGCTGGCTCTGATTGGCTACTGGGTGCTGTCCATTGTCCTGCGCCTATTGGTGGGCGTGGTGAGGAGGGTGTTCTGGATGCTGAAGGCGGGCACAGCGCTGTGGCTCTTCGGCCTGATCGTCAGCGATGTCAAGGCTGGTTCAGACACCACAGCTGTCCGGTTGGCAGGCCTGGTGCTCGGGTGTGCTCTTCTGGGGCTTGCCAGCTACGGGTCAGAAAAGACAATCCACGTGGAAGATCGCCTGAGCATCCTGGAGGGAAGGGTGAAGGCGGTGGAGAGGAGGAAGGGTGATGGGATGGGAGGATAGTTGGAAGGATGATGGTCTCTGTTTCTCAAGTGAAAATAAAGCAACCTCTGGGATTTTATGATTGGAAATGCATGTAAGAAAGTGGTTTCTCATTTCTTATCCCTTTAGGTGTGTTTGTTACATATAATAACATCTGAAATCTATGATACATGGAGAATAGTTTGTTTTGTTTTTTTTTACAAAAAAAACGGAACGGACAAGTATTCAAGTGGTTTAATACGTTTGTTTTACTCTAAGATACGTCACACAGACCATTTTAAACACAGTGGTTTTAAATGGTTTATATTCTCTCTTGCAAGGCTGTCAGTCTGCATTTACAGTATCTTGCCTAGATTGATTCTAAATTACTCACAGAAGACATTAAAACAGTGCAATACATGAAACCACAAAGCCAAGATACACAAGGAAAAAGTACATCTCTACAGTACATAGTATTTGTTAAATGTAAGGACACTTCCACACTGGTATGCTCATCAGTTTTAAAGCAACATGACATGTTGGTCTTTCAGCCTGCCACAGCAAGCATACATACAGCGTGGTGCATTTTGCTGAGGTAATGCACCATAGAACATTTGCACCATTGGAACATTTAACATAATACAAATAGATAACTTTTTTAAATAGTGTATATATATATATATTAAATTAGTGTGTGTATATATATATTATTAAAAACCTAGTTTGTCAAAAGAAACCTGATAACAGTTTTAATTCATGTTGAAAACAGACAAGTTCGACCTGTGTTTCGCTGGGAATTTTGAGTGGTGGTGATGAGATAATTGGGGGAGGAGTTGCCCTGAACCTCAGATCTAGGATCAGTTGGATGAAGCATCTCTGTTACAAGTGCTTCTTTAGTCCTAGTCAAGACAATGTACAGAGTGGTAGCAGGCCTAATAAGTGTCATAGAGACATCCACTCAACCTTGCTGGTAGAGAATACACTCAGCGGGATCCAGAGGAGCATGATCTACATGGGATACAGTATAGAATGTTTATTATTCGAGATAGGCATTATTTGCAGAAGGCAGTCAAATGTGTGCAGTTGGTGGGAAAAGGTGTAAAGTTAGGGGTTATGATGTTGGAAATGTATATTTTTTTCTTTACCGTATTTGTTTTAATTCTTGAAGAAGCGCCATTTCAACTTAACAGAGAGCAAGATATAAAATATAATTTGCCTCAATACTACAGGAGGGCTCTACAAATTTGTAGCTTAATTTAAAACCACTGTATACTGTACCGTTTCAAACTTTCAGGGTACAGTTGAAGTCGGAAGTTTACATACACTTAGGTTAGAGTCATTAAAACCTATTTTTCAACCACTCCACAAATTTCTTGTTAACAAACTATCGTTTTGGCAAGTTGGTTAGGACATCTATTTTGTGGATGACAAGTCATTTTTCCAACAATTGTTTACATACATATTATTTCACCTATAATTCACTATATCACAATTCCAGTGGGTCAGAAGTTCACATACACTAAGTTGACTGTGCCTTTAAACAGACCGAAAAGGATGTCATGGCTTTAGAAGCTTCTGATTGGCTAATTGACTTAATTTGAGTCATTTAGAGGTGTACCTGTGGATGTATTTCAAGGCCTTCCTTCAAACTCAGTGCCTCTTTGCTTGACATCATGGGAAAATCTAAAGAAATCAGTCAAGACCTCAGAAAAAAACATTATAGACCTCCACAAGTCTGGTTCATCCTTGGGAGCAATTTCCAAACGCCTGAAGATACCACGTTCATCTGTACAAACAATAGTATGCAAGTATAAACACCATGGGACCACGCAGCCGTCATACCGCTGTTAGGTTCTTATTTTTCAAAGTAAATAACTCACAGACACTGGAGAAGCTTTAACCAAGTTTAATTATTCCCAAAGGTTCTGTACAGCTGTATTCGGACAACACAACATTTGTCCTATTCAGATATACAGTGGGGCAAAAAAGTATTTAGTCAGCCACCAATTGTGCAAGTTCTCCCACTTAAAAAGATGAGAGGCCTGTAATTTTCATCATAGGTACACTTCAACTATGACAGACAAATGACAAACAAAATCCAGAAAATCACATTGTAGGATTTTTAATGAATTTATTTGCAAATTATGGTGGAAAATAAGTATTTGGTCACCTACAAACAAGCAAGATTTCTGGTTCTCACAGACCTGTAACTTCTTTAAAAGGCTCCTCTGTCCTACACTCGTTACCTGTATTAATGGCACCTGTTTGAACTTGTTATCAGTATAAAAGACACCTGTCCACAACCTCAAACAGTCACACTCCAAACTCCACTATGGCCAAGACCAAAGAGCTGTCAACGGACACCAGAAACAAAATTGTAGACCTGCACCAGGCTGGGAAGACTGAATCTGCAATAGGTAAGCAGCTTGGTTTGAAGAAATCAACTGTGGGAGCAATTATTAGGAAATGGAAGACATACAAGACCACTGATAATCTCCCTCGATCTGGGGCTCCACACAAGATCTCACCCCGTGGGGTCAAAATGATCACAAGAACGGTGAGCAAAAATCCCAGAACCACACGGGGGGACCTAGTGAATGGCCTGCAGAGAGCTGGGACCAAAGTAACAAAGCCTACCATCAGTTACACACTACGCCGCCAGGTACTCAAATCCTGCAGTGCCAGACGTGTACCCCTGCTTAAGCCAGTACATGTCCGGGCCCGTCTGAAGTTTGCTAGAGAGCATTTGGATGATCCAGAAGAATATTGGGAGAATGTCATATGGTCAGATGAAACCAAAATATAACTTTTTGGTAAAAATTCAACTCGTCGTGTTTGGAGGACAAAGAATCCGTGTAAAGGAAAGAATGAATGGGGCCATGTATCGTGAGATTTTGAGTGAAAACCTCCTTCCATAAGCAAGGGCATTGAAGATGAAACGTGGCTGGGTCTTTCAGCATGACAATGATCCCAAACACACCGCCCGGGCAACGAATGAGTGGCTTCGTAAGAAGCATTTCAAGGTCCTGGAGTGGCCTAGCCAGTCTCCAGATCTCAACCCCATAGAAAATCTTTGGAGGGAGTTGAAAGTCCGTGTTGCCCAGCAACAGCCCCAAAACATCACTGCTCTAGAGGAGATCTGCATGGAGGAATGGACCAAAATACCTGCAACAGTGTGTGAAAACCTTGTGAAGACTTACAGAAAACGTTTGACCTCTGTCATTGCCAACAAAGGGTATATAACAAAGTATTGAGATAAACTTTTGTTATTGACCAAATACTTATTTTCCACCATAATTTGCAAATAAATTCATTAAAAATCCTACAATGTGTAACGGTTCTCTTTTGGTGAAGGAGAGTCGGACCAAAATGCGACGTGTAGATTGCGATCCATGTTTAATCAATAAACGTAAAACACGAATCAATACAAAAACTACAAAAAAAAACAACAAACGTGGAAACGTAACGAAAACCGAAACAGCCCTATCTGGTGAAAACTCAGAGACAGGAACAATCACCCACAAACACACAGTGAAACCCAGGCTACCTAAATATGGTTCCCAATCAGAGACAATGACTAACACCTGCCTCTGATTGAGAACCATATCAGGCCAGACATAGAAATAGACAAACTAGACAATGAAACATAGAATGCCCACTCAGCTCACACCCTGACCAACCAAAACATAGAAATATACAAAGTAAACTATGGTCAGGGTGTGACACAATGTGATTTTCTGGATTTCTTTTCTCATTTTTATAGTTGAAGTGTACCTATGATGAAAATTACAGGCCTCTCATCTTTTTAAGTGGGAGAACTTGCACAATTGGTGGCTGACTAAATACTTTTTTGCCCCACTGTATATATATATATATATCCCACTTAAGACCCTCATCCTTCTCTCCAATGGTTACATATTATGGTTTCACAGGAAGAGAATAAAGAGGGTAACAGGATACCAAACCTTTATTACTTGCAGATGAGAATCTGTCCTCTCCTCCTGACCTCAACCCTTCCTTCATCTAATCCACAGATGTCCATCTGTCTCCCCTGTATCAACACGTTGCTCTCCTCTTGTCATCCAACACATTCCACAGCTATCGGTCTTTCTACAGAGACCTAGTCTCTTTCACCCCTTAATATATACCATGCGTCTGATCTGTC
Source organism: Oncorhynchus tshawytscha (assembly GCF_018296145.1). Lineage (NCBI taxonomy): Eukaryota > Metazoa > Chordata > Actinopteri > Salmoniformes > Salmonidae > Oncorhynchus > Oncorhynchus tshawytscha. Next base: position 6,361,133 of record NC_056449.1, read on the forward strand.
ATGTCTTTAATATCTCAATGTTTAAAATGTCAAATCCAACACCGCTCAGGAAGGAGACGCGTTCTGTCTCCTAGAGATGAATGTACTTTGGTGCGAAAAGTGCAAATCAATCCCAGAACAACAGCAAAGGACCATGTCAAGATCCTGGAGGAAACTGGTACAAAAGTATCTATATCCACAGTAAAACGAGTCCTATATCGACATAACCTGAAAGGCCGCTCAGGAAGGAAGAAGCCACTGCTCCAAAACCGCCATAAAAAAGCCAGACTACGGTTTGCAGCTGCACATGGAGACAAACATCGTACTTTTTGGAGAAATGTACTCTGGTCTGATGAAACAAAAATAGAACTGTTTGGCCATAATGACCATCGTTATGTTTAGAGGAAAAAGGGGGGGATTGCAAGCCGAAGAACACCATCCCAACCGTGAAGCACAGTGGTGGCAGTATCATGTTGTGGGGGTGCTTTGCTGCAGGAGGCATTTGTGCGCTTCACAAAACAGATGGCATCATGAGAAAGGACAATTCTCTGGATATATTGAAGCAACATCTCAAGACATCAGTCAGGAAGTTAAAGCTTGGTCGCAAATGGGTCTTCCAAATGGACAATGACCCCAAGCATACTTCCAAAGTTGTTGCAAAATGGCTTAAGGACAACAAAGTCAAGGTTTTGGAGTGGCCATCACAAAGCCCTGACCTCAATCCTATAGACAATTTTGTGGGCAGAACTGAAAAAGCATGTGTGAGCAAGGAGGCCTACAAAACTGACTCAGTTACACCAGCTCTGTCAGAAGGAATGGGCCAAAATTCACCCAATGTCACGACTCCAACCGAAGGTAGCTCCCCTGCCTGTTCGGGCGGTGCTCGGCGGTCGTCGTCGCCGATCTACTAGCCGCCACCGATCCCTTTTTCCTTTTCTGTTTGTTTAGTCTTATTAGTTGCACCTGTTCCTTTTGTGTTTCTTGATTTTGGTCTATTTAAGCCTGTTCGGCCCACCTAGGTTTGTGCGGGATTATGTTGTGTTCTCTGTCGATTGTGGATGTGTTTTGTTCTCTGGATCGTTTGCCCTGTGTTTTGGGTTGGTCAGTGTGTATGCGCCCTGTGTTTGGCGTGACCGTTTTCTCCGGAGAATTAAATTATTATGAATCATTGAACTCTCTGCGCCTGACTCCTACCTTCCACTCCTAGTAACCCGTGACACCCAACTTATTGTGGGAAGCTTGTGGAAGGCTACCCGAAACGTTTGACCCAAGTTAAACAATTTAAAGGCAATGCTAGCAAATACTAATTGAGTGTATGTAAACTTCTGACCCACTGGGAATGTGATGAAAGAAATAAAAGCTGAAATAAATCATTCTCTCTATTATTATTCTGACATTTCACATTCTTAAAATAAAGTGGTGATCCTAACTGACCTAAAAGAGGGAATTTTTACTAGAATTAAATGTCAGGAGTTGTGAAAAACTGAGTTTAAATGTATTTGGCTAAGGTGTATGCAAACTTCTGACTTCAACTGTAGGTAGGACATTCAGACCAGGAAGAAATCGAAATACGTCCTGCTCTGATCTAGCTGAGGAACACTCAACTCCATTCTATCAAGGCGGATATAAGACATTTAAGCAATAAGGCATGGGGGGGTGTGGTATATGGCCAATATACCACGGCTAAGAGCTGTTCTTAGGCACAATGCAATGCAGAGTGCCTTGGTACAGCCCTTTGCTGTGGTATATTGGCCATATACCACAAACCCGAGATGCCTTATTGCTATCATAAACTGGTTACCAATGTAATAAGAGCAGTAAAAATAAATGTTTTGTCATAACTGTAGTATACAGTCTGCTATACCACGGCTGTCAGGCAATCAGCATTCAGGGCTCAAACCACCCAGTTTATAAATAGAAGATATACACTGAGTATACCAAACATTAATAACACCTTCCTAATATTGAGTTTACACCCCCTTTTGCCCTCAGAACAGATTCAATTTGTCGAGGTCTAGACTCTACAAGGTGTCGAAGGCCAGAAATACTATGGCATATGTTGACTCCAATGCTTCCCACAGTTGTGTCAAATTGTCTGGATGTGCTTTAGGTGGTTGACCATTCTTGATACACACTGGAAACTGTTGAGGGTGAAAAACCCAGCAGCGTTGCAGTTCTCGACACAAACTGGTGCGCCTGGCATCTACTACTACCATACCCTCTTAAAAGGCACTGAAATATTTTGTCTTGCCCAATCACCCTCTGAATGGCACACATACAAAATCCATGTCTCAATTGTCTCAAGGCTTAAAAATCCTTTAATCTGTATCCTCCCCTTCATCGACACTGATTTAAGTGGATTTAACAAATTACATCAATATCATAGCTTTCACCTGAATTCACCTGGTCAGTCTATGTCAATGTTTTGTATACATACAGGTATACAAGTTTATTCGGTACACCCATCTAGTGCCATGTTGGACCCCCTTTGCCTCTAGAACAGCCTGGTGTTTAAGCCAAATCCTGACTATGCCATCAGCATGACGCAAAAGGAACCAATATTTTTTATTTATTATTATCACAAAAATGTTTCGATCCTACAGCAGGCAGATGGGCATCGAGGCATTCAGTTACTGTTCGATTGAACATTAGAATGGGCAAAATTTGTGATCTACGCCAGGGGTTCCCAAATTTTCACTCTGGCCCCTCTTCAAGCATTGGGGAACATCCCGCGCCCATCTTGTGCGCAAGCACACACCATGTCTACATCTATGGGCACAAGCACTGTTCATGACACAAACTGTTCATTCCCCTCTTGTTGGTGGAGAAAAGTTTTAAAGCAAATTTTATTGCAATTCTATACATTTGGCCATGTCTAATGTGTATTCATGTGATATTTGAGTGATAAAAAAATTACAACAATATCTATGGGTTAAAAAACCTAAATAAATAAAAAGTTAGCGAACATAGGCTAGTTGATCGGGGCATTTCTGACAAGATATAAATAGCTCTCTAAGGTATGCAATCACTAACATGACAAGAGGAACTGATGATGCACTACCCAATTTCGAAATTGCACCTTGTGCATTCTACGATTACAACTTTCAAGAGTAAGTTTAAAGCAGGACTGAGGTTCCTTTAAAAAAAAACAAGAGAATGGAGGTGAGCATTCCTCAACTAGCTCCAATCAGGCGTAGCCTATCTAACTGTAAACAAAACGTTAGCACATTATGTGATTGAATATTCCAATCAACTCCAGCCCAACACACAAATACAATAGATTCTGGCTCTTTGATTGGACCTTCAATGTCCCATTTATTTCCTACATTCCGTAACCAAGGCCCAGTACAGAGCAGATGTGCTGTAGCCTGAACAGCCACTAGTGGTTGCTGTTTACCTGTTTCTTTTGAAGGTCGTACCAAAAACAGTACAGTATGAAGATAGGCCTTATTTTACTTTTACATCATAATGTAAACAACGTGTTGCATTCTGCGATCGATAGGGGGGTACATTCTGTCAAATTCAAAAGGACCCACTGTACCTGTGTGGCTGGGGCAGGTGAGAAGTGCAGTCATGTGGCTGGATTTCTGTTTGGCCTTCTGGATCCAATCAGCACCGGCATCAAACCTGCACCCCCAAGCTGCTGTTCCCAGGAGCAGAGAGCACCAGCCCTCCAGAAAGGCCAATACAAAATTCTTAGATCTGTAAGAATAGGTAAGTGTCCTGACCTGTGTCAGTGATTTTCCTATACAGTAAAGTATAGTATAGTAATATTGAACACTCTTGGCATTCTCTCAACCAGCTTCACGAGGTAGTCACCTGGAATGCATTTCAATTAACAGGTGTGCCTTGTTAAAACTTAATTTGTGGAATTTCTTTCCTTCTTAATGTGTTTGAGCCAATCAGTTGTGTTGTGACAAGGTAGCGGTTGTACAAAAGATAGCCCTATTTGGTAAAAGACCAAGTTCATATTATGGTAAGAACAGCTCAAATAAGCAAAGAGAAATGACAGTCCATCATTACTTTCAGACATGAAGGGCAGTCAATACGGAAGATGTCAGGAACTTTGAAAGAGTCTTCAAGTGCAGTCCCAAAAACCATCATGCGCTTTGATGAAACTGGCTCTCATGAGGACCGCCACAGGAAAGGAAGACCCAGTTATCTCTGCTGCAGAGGATAAGTACATGAGAGTTACCATCCTCAGAAATTGCATCCCAAATAAATGCTTCACAGAGTTCAAGTAACAGACACATCTCAACATCAACTGTTCAGAGGATATTGCGGGAATCAGGCCTTCATGGTTGAATTTCTGCAAAGAAACCACTACTAAAGGACATCAATAAGAAGAAGAGACTTTCTTGGGCCAAGAAACACTAACAATGGACATTAGACCGGTGGAAATCTGTTCTTTAGTCTGACGAGTCCAAATGTGAGATTTTTGGTTCCAACTGCAGTGTCTTTGTGAAATGCAGAGTAGGTGAACGGATGATCTCAGCATGTGTGGTTCCCACCGTGAAGCATGCTGTGGGGGTGCTTTGCTGGTGACACTGTCAGTGATTTATTTAAAATTCAAGGCACACTTAACCAGCATGGCTACCACAAGATTCTGCCTTTAGGCTGTGTAAGGGATTTTTGACCAAGAAGGAGAGTGATGGAGTGCTGCATCAGATGACCTGTTCTCCACAATCACCCGACCTCAACCCAATTGAAATGATTTGGGATGAGTAGGACCGCAAAGTGAAGGAAAAGCAGCCAACAAGTGCTCAGCATATGTGGGAACTCCTTCAAAACTGTTGGAAAAGCATTCCAGGTTAAGCTGGTAGCGAGAATGCCAAGAGTGTGCAAAGCTGTCAAGGCAAAGGGTAGCTATTTTGAAGAATCTCAAATATAAAATATATTTTGATTGGTTGAACACTTTTTTGGGGGTTACTACATGATTCTATATGTGTTATTTCATAGTTTTGATGTATTCACTATTATTCTACAATGTAGAAAGTAGTAAAAATAAAAACCCTGGAATGAGTTGGTGTGTCCAAACTTTTAACTGGTACTGTATAAATGTATATAGTGTACAGAATGTTTCAGTCAATATCCAAATGTTACATTTGACATCTTCACAAGCAATATCACAGCTTTGTGAAAACAGTTAACCCTATCTGAGCAGAATAGATGCATGTATCTGTAACCTATCCTACAATAGCCGGGGAGATCCTGCATTTAAGTAAGGTTTTGATCCCCTCATCTACCACCAGGTTACTGTCTCTCCAACAACAATGATGAATTAAACTGTTCGCAGCAAAATATTGATTATCAAGATTGCATGGGAGACCTTAGAGATGTGAAATCATTGTGTTTGGTTATAGCTACCATGGGTAGGGGTATATCCAGACATGCCAGAGACTATAGTACTGAATGATGGGAAATCATGCACACCACACCTTCAGTCTACAAAAGGAGTCCAGAATAGTATTAGCAGAGCACACAGTTGAAAGATGATGTGCTTCCAGTAAGTGAGTGGGACTTTCCTTCCAAGTATATGCCACCGCTTAAGCCTGCCCATTAAACTGCGTACCCTTGCAATGGCCACGGACTCTACCAACTCTGGTATGCCCATTTTGCCACTGGGGCGCAGAAAATGAGATATCACAAGGCAAATGTTCTGCTTTGCCAGCGCCTCCCTCACACTGAACCCTCTATCTGCCATGATGACATCATTTGCCTCAATTTTTCTTACCAGCCCACTTTCAAACACTATTTGGTTGTCTGACATGCTACCCTCGAACAGGTCAGAGATTAATGTGGGTATACTGTTTGGACTTATACCAATGAGACCTTCCATTGTATTGCAGCCTTTCATAGTTTGATTATGTGGCTGTTTGAACCTGAAAGTATGAGGGTCTCTCCAGGGCTATTTATGTACACTCAATTAGCACTCTCGCATCCTTATATAGCTTTTAAAAGACCTGAGGGCTATGTGTTTGCAAACTTTACCCTTTGACATCCAAATGTATATGCTACTTAAAACACTGTTCATGAAGTTTACCCAGGTGACAAATATCCTGGTAACTTGGGTATTGCTTATTCCAAACCTATCATAGAGTTATTGGTTTGCTGTGATCCCTGCTTCGATTCAACAAGAGTCAGAAACATCTCATCAACTCGGGGGAAACAGCGTTTTCCCCACACTTCAGTGAATCCTCTGATTTGTCCTCCTGACAGTTTTTAGATCACCAGTAGACCAAGTTGGAGGCTTCAGACTAACATATGTGTAGAAGGTTTTCAGTGCCCCATAGCTGTAAAAGCCTGTCCAAAATCTAATATTATCAGGTCCCTGAAATCTGTCTAAAGAAAACCTGCTATCCAAGTTAAGCTCCATGACAGCGTCAAGCTGTTCTTCTACCCCCGTTAATAGCTTGGTTACCACCATCAACAGTTCTTTCGGTTTCGTAATGTCATTTCGACACTGTGGCATTCAAGGAGGTCATGATGCTGTTCAGCAGCTGGTGTTGGTCGTTGTCGACCCGTGGCTTTGTGGAGGGGTAGTAGTGTACATCAGCCTGAGAAAAAGAGCACAGATTAAGGGCCTTGATTCAACTTATTAGACCCCTTATGTGAATGTTTTTAAAACTTAAGTTTGATCCTGTCCATTTTGCATTGTATAGTCAGAAAACAATGATTAACTGCTGTTACATCGTTCCGTCAACACAGTGCTTGCGGTGCCTTCTCCCACTGTGTACAAGGATCCTGAATGATTCTGAAAGCGACAGAAGGTATTACTTCTTCTCCTCTCAGAAACAATAACACCAATTCTCAGTGTCTCTCTCTGTCACACACACACACATACACCAGTTCTGAGTGAGAACAGAAGATTTACTTTACCTTACCGCAATTAGGGAAATACAACCAGCAGCATACTTGTAGTATAGTACAATAATGTTTAACTGATCTTACATCATTCACTGTCTCCACAGCGCTTGAGGAGCCTTCTCTCACTGCCTGCATGGGCCCAGGAGGAACCTGTGATATATTATTCTTGCCTCTCTCAGAGTCAATAACACTGTCACTAATTATAATAAAAAAACAGATGCATCTTTACACAAAATGGCCCACACAGCAAGGTGTTATTACAGAGGTAAGTTATTTGGCCAATAGAGGTCTACAAGGTTTGGGCATATTCCTATTTCCCTTTTAACGACTGTGGTAAGAATGAATGAATGTGAAACAGACAAGAATCTTGTCATTGTCCCAAACCTGAGACCTGCATATCAACTCCAAACTCATGAAAGTCACATTGTCCAGCATGCTTTTGCGGTGCGATAGGTAGCATGACTTCAGGAATGCGTTGCAAAACATTTTAGTGCCCTCCTTGATAGCGGAGATGCATTTTTTACGTCAAGTTAATTTTGTGCAATTCTCCTAATTTTACCTTGGGGCGGAGAGGAAAATTGGTTGTTTTACAGCTTATTTCCTGCAATTTTACTAATTTTGCAATTAGACCAGATTTTTTTTTTTTGCAGTTTTTAATGTGATAGCAGACTAACCCCAGGACGGTAATTCAACCATGATGTCAAGATTATATAATTGGCCGATAAACTAATTTAGCTATCTAAAAAAATGTTAGTTGATAAAGGCTAATTGACTGACTTTCTGTGCCTGATATAACAAGAAAACTGCTAATGCACTATCCTAACTCGCAACAGTTAACCTAGAATGAACCGAGGGCCTCATCCCTCCATAGACAATGTTCTATATGGCACTATAATGACAGCCTCTCTTCACTCACCAACTACTCTAAAAGCAAGTCACAATATTGTAACGTGTGGACTAGAATAGCCGAGTTATGCATAAATCTGTGATTTTCAGAGTATCTAGATAGTTACCTAATCATTCTCTTGCAGTTCTTGGTCATTACTCAACACCTGAGAGAAAAAAATGTGGTTTTGAACAGTCTCTACTCTCTTCATTTTTATTTTGTCGGATAGCCCAATGCTTGTTTGGAGTCAGTCGGTTAAATGTAAAGTTGTGTCGTCTGGAGTCTGATCCGGAGTATGGTACACAACAATAAAACTAACATATATGCAATCTAAACATACTTCAGTGCAACATCAAAAACATTTTGATCATTTTTGATTGACATTACATCTTTCGGACTTCAGCACATTTCTTCAGATTGTATTGAAGAAAGCTCAGGGCCCCTTTGAGAAAGATGTTTTATTTAACTCTCTGTATCTACTACCATGACATTCTCTCTCTCCTCCCTGGGCCAGGAAATGTGGGTTATTTCCTGCTTAGGAGAAGGAATGCATACTGGAATTGGGTAAGTGAAACCTATTGTATGTGCTCAGCTTTTTGTAAGCCCTGTGAGGCACATAGATCGGGGAACTGCTGAACATAAACACCATTGTTTGCAAGGACGTTTGGTTTGGACCAATTACATAACCATCATTACTGCATTACACTAATAGCATGATTGCATCACCTTCCTCTTCGTCAACAACAGATCTCCTTGTTCCTCAATCGGGATGCAGAGCCTGATCAAGAATATCACATAAAAGGTGAGAAAATTAGTAGTGGATGGACAGAGTCCTGGTGAAGAATGTGGATTTAAAACGTTTTTTTTGTTGATTGACTTGAGTTTCACGTCTTGTGTTTTTCAAAAGTTATTGTTGTGTATTTGATTTTCTGAGTTATTGAGTGTCCTATGTTTTGCTTTGAAGTGGGTCCAATTGTATGAAATCAAATACCTCTTCTCAGAGGCTATCAAAGCATTTACCCACAGCAATTATGTAAAAATGTACATCAACAAAAATGCTTCTGTTTTTCGATCAATTATTATTATTATTTTTTTTAAACAATCATGCATGGAAACATGTCATCGGGTCTAACTGTCGTCTCGTGCTAAACTACGCCTGTGCATGCCGTCAAATCAAAGGCATGCCTTCCGTTTGTCACCTTCACGAGGTTGACATAATAACTGGTTCAACTACTTAAGACATTTGCTAGGTTGTGCCTTTACACTTGGAGAAAATTAAGAACCAAGGAAGAATATTTAACTTCTCGAACAGCAAACCACGGACTTCTCTTGGAAGTCCTGCGATGTTGCGCCTCTGGGTTTAGAAACTGTGGTCGTACGTTTTCACCCTTCCTTAAAGTTTCTCAGTTTTCACCCCGCCCAATAGGTGGCGGCACACATTTTGTTGTTGTAGTCAGTAAATACAAACTTACAGAAGAAGAAGCTGCACCCAATCTTGCTCCAGAGCTGTGTTGATCACGGTTATTTCCCTGCGACAGAGAGAACGTAGCGAAGCAATCATCATGCCTATGTTTTTGGTGAATACTAATGTGGCTAAGAGTGACATTCCTCCTGCTCTGTTGTCTGAGGCAACACATGAACTGGCCAAAGCGATGGGCAAACCTGTGCAGGTGAGTCTTCCAAAGTTGGCACAGCAAAGCCCCCAGCCCCTGTTGTAGATAGCTAATTTTCGTTAATTTGATGCTGATGCGTTTTTCTGCGGTGAGATTAAATTGTAGGGAACCTTTGTTGCAGTTGAGACCCATTTGGCATCCCAATACAAAACTGTTATAAAATCGGCCATGCGCAGATCTTCTTCCTAAAATGGAACACGAGATTCGTGCTGCAGGTCAAATCAAATGTTATTGGTCACGTACATGGTTAGCAGATCTAATTGCGAGTGTAGCGAAATGCTTGTGCATCTAGTTCCGACAGTGCAGCAATATCTAACATGCAATATCTAATATCATAGCAATATCTAATCTAACAATTCCACAATAACTACCGAATACACACAAATGTAAGTAAAGGAATGGAATAAGAATACATAAATATAAATATATGGATGAGCAATGACAGAGGCATAGGCTAAGATGCAATAGATGGTATACAATCCAGTATATACAGTTGAGATGAGTGATCTAAGATATGTAAACATTAATAAAGTGGCATTATTAAAGTGACTAGTGATCCATTTATTAAAGTGGCCAATGATTTCAAGTCTGTATGTTGGCAGCAGCCTCTCTGTGTTAGTGATGGCTGTTTAACAGTCTGATGGCCTTGAGATAGAAGCTGTTTTTCAGTCTCTCGTCCCATCTTTGATTCACCTGTACTGACCTCGCCTTCTGGATGATAGCGGGGTGAACAGGCAGTGGCTCGGGTGGTTGTTGTCCTTGATGATCTTTTTGGCCTTCCTGTGACATCATGTGCTATTGGTGTCCTGGAGGCCAAGATTGAATATGTCCGTAAACACACGAGCCAGCTGGTCTGCGCATGCTCTGAGGATGCGGCTAGGGATGCCGTCTGGGCCGGCAGCCCTGCGAGGGTTAACACGTTTTAAATGTCTTACTCACTGTACTTGTAATAGGTCCAGGACAGGAATACTGTAAATCAAACAACTAGTTCTTATTTACTAAAGGTTTACTTGTGCAATTTCACTGCCATGGTTGGAATTTTTATCGTGCTGTAATCACGTGATTTTTCACATGATTGTTCCAGCTCCCACTCATTGTACGCTCTGTTTTCTCTCTGTGTCTCGCTCTCTCTCTCAGTACCTTGCTGTGCACATCGTCCCAGACCAGTTGATGATGTTTGGGGGGAAAGGAGACCCTTGTGCCCTCTGCTCCCTTCACAGCATTGGGAAGATTGAAGGAGCTCAGAAACAGTACTCTAAACTACTGTGTGGACTGCTCAACAAACACCTGGGCATCTCCCCTGACAGGTAATGGACACACACACACACACAGAGTAAAATCCACATGAAACGTTCATACACTAACACTCCTCTTGTGTCTCAGGATTTACGTGAACTTCTTTGACATGGAGGCAGCGAACGTGGCCTGGAACAACTCTACTTTTGGTTGAGCAAGGGATCTAAATTTCAATGGGAGCTGAACCCTCCTTTCCCCTACACCTTAATGGTATTATAGCACTAGAGTAGGCTATGGAGAGATGAGCAGAGATGCCTTGTTGCTGGGCTGATGTAGAGCGTTATTGATAAATGCACTTAAAATGGACCCTTGCTTTATAACAGACCCTTGATTTGCACTGGACCCTTGGCTTTGATACTACAATAAAGTGATTCCCCTTAATCACAACTTGTTCTGTTTTCCCCGTGTTTTTGACATTTTTTACAGACCGGATGCTTTTCACTGCCATTAATTGAGAACATGCCATAAAGCAGTCTAATTTGACCTCACACAGACAATCTATTGTGTTCAATTGCTAGGTAAAGATTGGTGTATTCACACTCCAAGTGCACTATACAAACAACCATGAACAGGCGAAGACCGCTAGCTGGGAATTTACTTTTGACACGTTTTGTCATATCTGTGATGCCATGCATCTGTTCTAGGGTTCAATCAGAGTCAATAGATAGGTATCAAAATACATTGGATACTGTTCTGAATTGAGAAGCTAGTACTGATATTACACGCATAACTCCCGCTCTTGTGGTAGGAAGTATGTTGCCATTGGTGGATAAAAATAACTTCAGCAGCCACACGCAATTCTAATGGCCACAGTTGTCTATCGTCGAGTATCATTGTGAAGGTCAACCGCCTGTGCTGAAGACCAATCGTATACCTCAGTGGGACCAATACGTCTTGCTTCAAGTAAACTTACAACCATACCGGTTTTCATGGTGAACACAAATTATGGCAAAGCTTCCGTACCAGCTGCACTTCTATCTGAAGCTACGGTGGAACTGTCCTAAGCTATGGGAAAACCAGGACCTGAGGTGAGTTTCAAAATCCATTGGCAATAATTGTTACTGTAAAGAACCCATTTCAAGTACAGGGTTGCATACTGTCTCTCAACTTTTCCATAACTCACAAACATGTAATAGGGATTAATAAACTAAATGGAACTAAAATATATAGCTATAATCTGTACCTAAAACAATGTAGGACCAACGCCAGCTCTTAGAATTGAGGGACATTTGAGAAAAATGCTGTGACTGAGGCCACACCCCACTCACATGCACACATAATCAAAACTGTTTTAAGTGTAGCAGTGTAAAGCTACATTTCCTGCTTTAAGGAGTAAAATTGAAGTAACCATCCATTCCTATTTTCTTGGTGAACACAAATATAGCCAAGACTGCTGTCCCAGTGGCACTTCTTTCAGAAGCAACAGAAGAACTGGCCAAAGCCATGGGGAAAAAATGGCAGAGTTAACTTGGAAACATATAGAGAAATGACATTATAATACAACATTGCAGGGTTATACTCACAATTATATTAAATTACTAATATGTAATTCTATGGTTATATTGTTGTTATATTGCAGTTCTTTGTTGCTCCCATCGTGCTAGATCAGCTGATGACATTCGGGCGAAAGACCGCCCCCTGTACATACTGCTCCCTCCACAGTATTGGAGCTATAAGTGAGGATCAGAACCTGCAGTACTCCACACTACTCTGTGGACTGCTCAACAAACACCTTGGAATTTCCCCCCTGTACAGAACCAACACATTCACTCTACAGAAGTCAGCCTCTCGCTCGCACTCTCTTTCTCACACACACACACACACACACACACACACACACACACACACTGACCCAAGCTGATCCATCTCTCTGTTTCAGGATCTACATGAACTTCTTTGAAATGGTGGTGCAAAACTTGGTGTGGGACAAGACAATGTTCAAAGTTTTCATTGAGGCTTATCATGCCAAGAAATGAAAGAAGAACTGAAGACGTCTGGTCAATGAATGACATAGCAAAACTGCACACAAATTACCTTTGCTCTAATGTTACAATAAATAGTAGAACCTCTATCTGAAGCCACGGAAGAACTGTCCAAGGCTATGGAAGTACCAGCTAAGGTGAGTCTGAGAATCTCTATTTCAATTCTATGTTGAGAATCTAGAAGGTCTTTGCTACAGTAAAGGCATGTTTTATACTGTCTAGGGTTCAATCAGAGTCAATAGAGTGAGAGAGTCTCTGTCTCTCATAGCTCTTCAGCATAGGTAGTTCATTGAAATATGAACTCGAGGGAATTAACTTTCATGGAACAATCTAGATAATAGGTCATCTATTGATTATAGATGCTGCATCCAATAAAAAAATGGTGTAGCTATTTGTTTTATTGCCCTATGTTGTGCGTCAACACGAGTTGATAATGATAATTTTAGAACAAAGACATAATATATGATGGATATAGTGTCATGTCTCCCATTTTTTCTGCAATCAGTTCTGCGCAATCACCTAAGCATGATGATCCTCTTGACGGCATGTCCCATTTCTACAATTTATCTTCTTAAAATGTGATTTTTAAACCTAACCCTAAAAACACAGCTAAATGTATGGCTAATCCTAACCTTAAACAAAGACCAAAGCTCATTTTTGTTTTCATACATTTTTACGATACGGCCATTTGAAATTTGTGGCTGTGGTAACTAGTGGAAACCAATGTAAACACGAGCTAGCTGCTACTTTGAATACAGTCCGCAAATATTACACCATTTGTGGCACTGGGATGAGAGATTGAACGTTTCCGGCTAGCAGATTGACAACGTTTGGCAAGTAATAAAATCATTTTCCTTCGAGTCAAATTAAGACGCTACCGTTATACCCCTGTGTTATAGCTATGTAGCTAGCTAGCCAAGTTAGTTCAACATTAGCTAATGCTAGCAAGGCAAGCTGGACAAAATTCACAATTTGTGGCACTGGTATGAGAGATTGAACGTTTCTGACTAGTCGATTGACAACGTTTGGCAAGTAATAAGATTATTTTTCTTCGAGTCAAATTAAGATGCTATCGTTATACCCCTGTGTTATAGCTATGTAGCTAGCTAGCTAAATTAGTTCAACATTAGCTAATGCTAGCAAGGCAAGCTGGACAAAATTCAGCCATCTAGCTAGTTAAGTACCTAACGCCAGTATCTCTGGTAGTACTTTTGGTCTACATGAAAGAGTAATAACTAACAATTACAACAATTTCCAGATAGCTATTTTGCTGGCCTGAATGGCTATTCGTCGCTGATATTCCCTGTTTCTCTGGCAAGATGACAGTCCACACTGCAGGGTCACCCTTATCATCATGTATTTGACAGTTTGTCCCTGTTTCCAGGTGTACTCCCTGGGTACTGGTGTAATCTGGAAGCTACGTGCCAGTTTCCCAGCTTGTTGAACTCACTGGGAGGCAAGGCAACTGTGACGTTTGGAAGGGAAGTGGGGTTTATTTTCCAGTGTTCAGCTGATGCTGTTGCAGCTATGTCAGAAGCCATCCTCACCTTCCAGTACCAACTCAGTGGCGTTATGGAAACAGTCCTCAAAACCGCCATGCATGAGATCACTCGGCTGGTGAAGGAAGGCTTCCTGGAGGAAGTGACACGGAGCAAGCAGGAAGTGGACATCTTGAGGATGAAGCTGCAGCAGTGGGAGCAGAAATGGAGGGACAGAGAGGAGGAGAGGAAGAGGGAAGTTGAAGAGAAAGAGCAGAGAAAGAAGAGGGAAGCGAGAGAGCCGATGGGGATGTGTGTGAGTTGCAGTTGTACTGGAGACACTGAGAAAGGAGAGGCTCTGTCAGGTAAGTGAGGAGAGATGCACGCACACACACACCCCTGATATAGGATCTCTTACTTGTTTTTTTCCCATCCTCAGGAGCAGAGGAAGGTTGTGTTATCAAACAGGAGGAGATGTTCCAGTCAGAGGGACCCAACACTCTCCCAGAGAGAGAGGGTCCACAGGAAACGGACATGTCCAGCTCTTCCTGTGTCTCTGAAAGGATGGAAGAGAGGGAAGCCCATGTGGTCCACATCAAACAGGAGCCCAATGACTGGGGGGATCTAGTATCCCAGATGGTCACATCCACAGATACTACCATAATGAGCCTGAGTCGTCTGGAGAGATTGAGTGCCCATGCTGGGGCATGGACCAGTGAGCCTCAGCCTCAACTTCCAGCACCATGGACCAGAGAGCCTCTACCTCCAGCACCATGGGCCAGGGAGCCACCACCGCTACCTCCAGAACCAACACCATGGACCAGGGAGAAGCAGCACGTACTCCCAGGGTCAGGTATACCCACCCAGGCAACAGAGTGTGCTGTGGGAGCCCTGGACTCCAGTCCCTATGGTCTCAGCAACAACACAATGGCACAGCCTGGGGTCAAACCCTACAGCTGCCCACACTGTGAAAAGAGCTTCCCTCAGCTACGAAACCTGAAAGACCACCAGAAGTACCACCACACAGGGAAAAAGGCCTTCACCTGCTCCCAGTGTGGTAAGGGCTTTGTGTACATGTGCCACCTCAGGGTACACATGCAGTGCCACACAGGGGAGAGGCCATTCAGCTGCTCTCAGTGCGGTAAGAGCTTTGTCTACCTGTGCAACCTGAAGTCCCACCAGCAGTATCACACAGGAGAGAAACCGCACAGCTGCTCTCAATGTGGGAAGAGCTTCAGCCTTCAGAGTGGCTTGAAGAAACACAGGGTCATTCACTCAACAGAGAGGCCTTACCACTGCACGAACTGTGGGAATAGATTCTATTCTAGAGCAGACCTGAAAAGACATGAACAGATTCATGCAGCAAGGTAGAACTTTGAGATGAAGCTGGTTGATTTAGAAAATCTGAGTGAAGAAAATAACAGCACACGTGTACTATGTTCAATGTATTTGTAGTTACTGATGCATTTCATGTTGAGAGGAATAAAACCCTTAATGAAGAAATGATTCTTATCCTTAAATGATTTGTCAAACGTGTCATTAACTGTTACATACAAAAACAGGTATATTAAAAGTAAAGTAGCCATGTCTGACCCAGAACGGCCCATAGATATCATACGCAGGCAAATAAATACATTTGGTACAGCGCTTCAGACAGCTGTCTCAGAGAATATGTTGAATTCCAAAGATTCTAGACGAGATTTCAACAAAAAGATTTAGGAGTTCTGCGCAATTGTATTGGCAGTATGATCACCTCGATGCCACAGATCGGGAGGTGGAGCCGCAGGACCTCTCCTCAGCTAGTTCGCTGTTAGCTTATTATGTTAGCTAGTACCTGGCTTTGTTACGTCTGTACTACAGGCTATGAGAGATTTGACGTTTGTAACTAGCTGATTTGTTGACGCACAACAACAACAACCAACGTCTAGGAAGTGGTAATAATATTTTAGATTTGAGTCAAATGGTTGGAAAGTTGTTACTACATTGTTCATATACAGTCATTGGTTATTAAAGTTAGCTTAGCTAAGCAGCTAGCAAGCTTGAGAAATGCATTATTTGGTACGCCTAATCACAGGCAAAAATGGATGTATGGGTTCATTAATTTGTTAGTTACACGCATGTTGCTGGGCTAAATCATTGGTAAGTGAGCTTCCTATACTGGAAAGATATTTGGGACATATCACGACCACATTTGGTGTATTTGACAGCTTGCCCTTGTTTCCTGGAGGAAGATTCCTGACTGGGCAGCGGTGTGATCTGGAGGAGGCTAAATCAAAGTCTTTCCAGTATAGTGACCCAAACTGGGAAACAACGGTAGGAAGCTCAGCCAAAGAAGACTGTCTGTACTCTGGGACTGGTACCAATAAGGGAAGTGGGATTGATTTGCCAGTGTTGAGTTGATGTTTTTGCAGCTATGTCTGAGGCCATCCTCAACTTCCAGTACCAGCTCAGTGGCGTCATGGAAACAGTCCTCAAAACTGCCATGCATGAAATCACTCTATTGGTGAAGGATGGCTTCCTGGAGGAAGTGACACGGAGCAAACAGGAAGTGGACGTCTTGAAGGAGAGGCTGCAGAGATGGAGGGACAGAGAGGAGGAGTGGAGGGGGATGTGTGTGAGATGTGGTTGTGCTGGAGACACTGAGGAGAAAGTAGAGGCTTTGTCAGGTGAGTGTTTTTTCACAACTGAAATTTCCCCTCTGGGATTGATTAGGTATTCATCTGTCTAATTACCATGGTTATACCATGTTGATAGTTTAGACAGAGGTAACAGAGCTGTAACCTGTATAGTCTGACATGCACATCATGAATACTATCACTGGTTCTGGTATTTCCTCAGCAGCAGAGGGTTATGATATTAAACAAGAGGAGATTCTCCAGTCAGAGGGGCTCGTTGCTCTGAGGGAGGCCCATGAGGTCCATGTCAAAGAGGAGGCCGATGCACAGGGAGACTGGGGGGATATGGTAAGCCTAACAATCCCATACACCGAAGCCCCCCATAGTGACCTTGGTTTGTCTGCACCATGGGCCAGTGAGCCCCAGCCTCTATCAACACCATGGACCAGTGAGGAGCAGCCTTCACACCCAGGGTCAGTAATACCAGCCCAGGGGATAGAGAGCTCTATGGGCCCCCCTGAGTCCATGTGCCACCTGAGAATCCATATGCAGTGCCACACGAGGGAGAGGCCGTACAGCTGCTCTCAGTGTGGGAAGAGCTTCAGCCATCAGAGCGTCTTGAAGAGACACAGGGCCTATCACACCGGAGAGAGGCCTTACCAGTGCACGGACTGTGGGAAAAGATTTATCGCTAGAGCGGACCTGAAAAAACATGAACAAATCCATTCAAGGTAACATTGGACAACATGTTTTGGAGTACTCGTGTACCAGGGAGAATTAGTTTGCTTGCTAGTCAGCAAAGGTTAACTCACACTGTTCCTGTTTTTTATATTTTCCAGGGGCATCTGTACCATTTCCAAGGCAAAACTGACGAAGGGAGTTCAAGATAATGAAGATTACGCTGCGCCAGTTCCTGTTACATCAAGAACTGGAAGGATTATTCCACTGGCATTATTAGTGAGTTTGAAATTAGCTGAAACTTCTTACACATCGGCCAGGGTTTGTTGTAAAGCAAAGTAGCTAGCTATATCTCCACTTGGTCAGTTAACTTACTGTGCATTTCTTTATTCCTAATAGGCATCAGTAAGACAGGCCCATAAGCAGCTTGGGGAGGACCTAAAATGGAGATTCGGCCCAAATGACTGGTATGCACTTTATTAACAAGGCTGTAGTGATACTGCTCTTTGAAAATATGCTTGGTTTCTTAGTTTGATTTATACTTACAGGGATATTTCACCCTGTAGGCAGTCTATGGACAAGGTATGACGGCAATACATGCTTTGGTTTAGTTTAGTTTCCCTGGCACTGCCTCCCATGCTAACATTTTAGCATTTGTGGCACAAATCCCATACAAGTCATGGGACCGGTATTAGTATTTTTCGCGCATCATGTTCACAAACAATTTTAGATACTTTCGTATGATTGGGCATGTGTGAAATATGCTAATATCGTCCCATGACTTGAATGGGATTTGTGCCACAAATGCTAAAACATTAGCATGTGTAACAGTTCCAGGGAAACTTAACCAAAGCATGGATTGCTGTCATACCTTGTCTATAGACTGCTTACAGGGTAAGGAAACCAATATGTAATTTTGTATTTTGGGTGAACTATCCCTTTAAATATTCCATGGGTTCTTTTCAGTTGGTTGCACCATTGCAGACAAAGTTTCAAATTCAATTTGAAACTTTGCTTATCCTGCCTAGAGTGTCAAGTGGGTGAGGTTTGCACTTTTGGGATGTTTTGATTTCATATAGTATAGTCAAGTTTATTACATGATCATCACACTCGTATTTCTTTCAATAATCACAACATTATGGTTTTTCAGCTTCAGGTCCCCTCATAATGAGGAGGTGACCAAAGCAGTGATGCAGATTGTAAAGGATGGAGGCAAAAACTGGGGTCCCGACAGCCTCATCAGAAGTGAGTCTTAGCTTTAGTAGCTACCGTATGGTATACATTTACAGAATGTAACAATGTAAAGAATCCATATCTCTTCAAAAATATATTGTTAGTATGTAATGTCGTCTCCTGCTGCAGCAGCCTTCCAGGTATTCCAGTCAATTGAAATAAATGCATTAGGCCCTCATCTATGGATCTCACATGACTGGGGTGCAGCCATGGGTGGGCCTGGGAGGGCATAGGCCCACCCACTTGGCAGGGGAGCCTGGCCCAGCCAATCAGAATTACTTTTTTCCCCACAAAGGAGCTTTATTAGAGAAAGAAATACTCCTTAGCACCCCCCCCTCAGACGATCCCACAGGTGAAAAAGCCGACTGTTGAGGTCCTGGGCTGGCGTGGTTGTGGTTGTGAGGCCGGTTCGACGTATTGCCAAATTCTCTAAAACGACGTTTGAGGCCGCTTATGGTAGAGAAATAAACATACAATTCTCTGGCAACAGCTCTGGTGGACATCCCTGCAGTCAGCATGCCAATTACACGCTCTATGAAATAATTCAAATAAATATTGAATTTGAATACTGAATTAAGTTGAAATTGAATTTGAAAACTGAACGCAATATTCACTCAATTCAGTTTCAAATCAGGAGGAAATACAAGTTCAATTTATGAATGCAATTATTGAATTTGTGCATTACAAATATTAAATTCAAATGTTTGAAATTCAAATACAATTTATGTTGGCACTGAAATTGCTCCATAACATACAACAACTTATCACGTTGTATCACATCCACACTATTTTAATATAACCATTTTCCCTTTCCATAGAGGCGTGCAACAGGGCTTATGAGTACTGGAAGGCTCAAGGGAAGATTGAACTGGAGGGCAGTGTGGCAGTCATCAAGAAGAAGAAAATCCTCACCAGCAGGCGGAGCAGGGTATGTTATTAGTAACACACAACACCACTCAATATAATCACACATCACTCAGACATAAGAACATTTTATTGTGCATTTAACTGGAATTTGAATTTTTCATGCAGGATATTATTCACGTTGAAAGCTTATATATACACAATGTCTGTACTCACAATTTCACCAATAAGTTATGTATTGCTAGTCTGAGTACCAGTCTCTTTAGCTAACTGTTGCCAGAAGCTCAGTTACAGCCACTAATACTCTAGATAACATAAAAACAGCCTAAGCAGGCTCTGCCAGGGCGAGTCAAATGGTCAGAGTGCGGTGTTCTCTCATTTGTGTCTGGAAGTAGCTAGCAAACTTTAGCCAGTTAGCTTGGGTGCTGGAATGCCATTGTGAGGTCAGGTCGCTCGGCTCAACCCTACTCCTCGGCCAGAGCATCCGGTGTGCGCTCTAAATGCTCCAAGATGTAAACATTCAGAATTTAGGACAATCTGACAACACTCTGAATTTACAAAGACCCAGAGCACACTCTGACACACTTGAGGCAATTTATGAACGCACCCTAAATATGCGCTGGAGTTGCTCATTGGTGGTTGTAAATAACATTAAAGGAAAAAGCCTTTTACCTTTATTTAACTACGCAAGTCAGTTAAGAACAAATTCTTGTTTTAAATGACGGCCTAGGAACAGTGTGTTAACTGCCTTGTTCAGGGGCAGAACGACAGATTTTTACCTTGTTAGTTCGGGGATTCGATCTTGCAACCTTTCGGTTACAAGTCCAACATTATTTAATTACAACATTACAAATCTTTTCAGAGATTTGAGATAATTAACTTGCGACCTGTAGTACCATATAGCTTTGGAGTCGTGACATTACGTACTTTCGATGAAAATAGGCACGTTTCTCGACATTTACACTGACTTTGAGAAGGGATTGCGTGACGCAGAATAACAACTTGAACGTGATTGGTCTGCTGGATGGGGCGTTATACGTTCCTTCATTCATTGGATTCCTATCTACTTTCTATAATATTTCTGACAATGGCACCATGCATTGTACTCTGGACTGTACATGCCTTATATACCTCCTTTGTCCCACCTCCCACACATGCAGTGACCTCACCCAGTATAACCAGCATGTCCAGAGATGCAACCTCTCTTATCATCACTCAATGCCTGGGCTTATCTCCACTGTACCCGCATTTACCATACCCCTGTCTGCACATTAAGCCCTGAATCTATTCTACCACGGCCAGAAATCTGCTCCTTTTATTTTCTGTCCCCAACGCATCAGACGACCAGTTTTGCTAGTCTTTAGCCGTACCCCATCCTATTACTCCTCTGTTTCTCGGGTGATGTGGAGGCTATCCCAGGCCCTGCGTGTCCAAAAGGCACTCATTTGTTGACTTCTGTAATCGAAAAAGCCTTGGTTTCATGCATGTTAAAGTTTGTTTTACTCACTGCTTTAGCACACTCCACCAACCCCGATGTCCTTGCCGTGTCTGAATCCTGGCTTAGGAAGGCCACCAAAGATTCTGAGATTTCCATACCCAACTACAACATTTTCCGTCAAGATTGCAACTCCTCCCCTTTTGGCAGTTCTATCTACTGCAGAGAGAGCTTGCAAAGTTCTGTCATACTTTCCAGGTCTATGTCCAAACAGTTCGAGCTTCTAATTTTAAAAATGAATCTCTCCAGAAATAAGTCTCTCACTGTTGCCGCATGTTATAGACCCCCCCTCAGCTCCCAGCTGTGCCCTGGACACCATATGTGAATTGATTGCCCCCCATCTATATTCAGAGTTCGTTCTGTTAGGTGACCTAAACTGGGATATGCTTAACACCCCAGCAGTCCTACAATCTAAACTAGATGCCCTCAATCTCACACAAATTATCAAGGAAACCACCAGGTACAACCCTAAATCCGTAAACATGGGCACCCTCATAGATATTATCCTGACCAACCTGCCCTCCAAATACACCTCTGCTGTTTTCAATCAGGATCTCAGCGATCACTGCCTCATTGCCTACGTCCGCGGTCAAACGACCACCCCTCATCACTGTCAAACGCTCCCTAAGACACTTCTGCAAGCAGGCCTTTCTAATCGCCCTGGCCCAGGTATCCTGGAAGGATATTGACCTCATCCCGTCAGTCGAGGATGCCTGGTCGTTCTTTAAAGGTAATTTCCTCACCATCTTAAATAAGCATGCCCCTTTCAAAAAATGTTGAACTAATAACAGATATAGCCCTTGGTTCACTCCAGACCTGACTGCCCTTGACCAGCACAAAAACATCCTGTGGCGGACTGCAATAGCATCGAATAGTCCCTGCGATATGCAACTGTTCAGGAAAGTTAGGAACCAACACACAATCAGTCAGGAAAGCAACGGCTAGCTTTTTTAAACAGAAATTTGCATCCTGTAGCTCTAACTCCAAAACGTTTTGGGACACTAAAGTCCATGGAAAACAAGAGCACCTCCTCCCAGCTGCTCATTGCACTGAGGCTAGGCGACACGGTCACCACCGATAAATCCATGATAATCGAACATTTCAATTAGCATTTCTCTACGGCTGGCCATCCTTTCGTCCTGGCTACCCCAACCCCGGCCAACAGCTCCGCACCCCTCGCAGCTACTTGCCCGAGTCTCCCCAGATTCTCCTTCACCCAAATCCAGATCACAGATGTTCTGAAAGAGCTGCAAAACCTGGACCCGTACAAATCAGCTGGGCTAGACAATCTGGACCCTCTCTTTCTAAAATTTTCCACCGCCATTGTTGCAACCCCTATTACCAGTCTGTTCAACCTCTCATTTCATCTGAGATCCCTAAAGTTTTGGAAAGCTGCCATGGTCATCCCCCTCTTCAAAGGGGGTGACAACTCTAGACCCAAACTGTTACAGACCTATATCCATCCTGCCCTGCCTTTCTAAAGTCTTTGAAAGCCAAGTTAATAAACAGATCACTGACCATTTCGAATCCCACCGTACCTTCTCCACTGTGCAATCCGGTTTCCGAGCTGGTCACGGGTGCACCTCAGCCACTCTCAAGGTACTGAACGATATCATAATCACCATCGATAAAAGACAGTACTGTGCAGCCGTCTTCATCGACATGGCCAAGGCTTTCGACTCTGTCAATCACCGTCTTCTTATTGGCAGACTCAATAGCCTTGGTTTCTCAAATGACTGCCTCGCCTGGTTCACCAACTACTTCGCAGATAGAGTTCAGTGTGTAAAATCGGAGGGCCTGTTGTCCGAACCTCTGGCAGTCTGTGGGTACCACAGGGTTCAATTCTCGGGCCGACTCTTTTCTCTGTATATATCAAAGATGTCGCTCTTGCTGCAGGTGATTCCCTGATCCACCTTTACGCAGACGACACCATTCTGTATACATCTGGCCCTTCTTTGGACACTGTGTTAACTAACCTCCAAACGAGCTTCAATGCCATACAACACTCCTTCCGTGGCCTCCAACTGCTCTTAAACGCTAGCGAAACCAAATGCATGCTTTTCAACCGCTCGCTGCCCGCACTCGCCCGCCCGACTAGCATCACTACTCTGGACGGTTCTGACCTAGAATACGTGGACAACTACAAATACCTAGGTGTCTAGACTGTAAACTCTACTTCCAGACTCATATCAAACATCTCCAATCCAAAATCAAATCTAGAATCGGCTTTCTATTTCGCAACAAAGCCTCCTTCACTCACGTCGCCAAACTTACCCTTGTAAAACGGACTATCCTACTGATCCTCGACTTCCGCGATGTCATCTACAAAATAGCTTCCAATACTCTACTCAGCAAATTGGATGCAGTCTATCACAGTGCCATCCGTTTTCTTACCAAAGCGCCTTATACCACCCACCACTGCGACCTGTATGCTCTAGTCGGCTGGCCCTCGCTACATATTTGTCGCCAGACCCACTGGCTCCGGGTCATCTACAAGTCTATGCTAGATAAAGCTCGGCCTTATCTCAGCTCACTGGTCATGATAACAACACTCACCCGTAGCACGAGCTCCAGCAGGTATATCTCAATGGTCATCCCCAAAGCCAACACCTACGAGTATCACTCGGACTGCAAGTAGTATCACTACTTACACACCATCATCTGCTCATTTATCACTCCAGTGTTTATCTGCTAAATTGTCATTACTTTGCTACTATGGCCTATTTATTGCCATACCTCCTCATGCCATTTGCACACACTGTACAGTGGGGCAAAAAAGTATTTAGTCAGCCACCAAGTTCTCCCACTTAAAGATGAGAGAGGCCTGTAATTTTCATCATAGGTACTCTTCAACTATGACAGACAAAATGAAAAAAAAAAATCCAGAAAATCACATTGTAGGATTTTTTTTTAGGAATTTATTTGCAAATTATGGTGGAAAATAAGTATTTGGTCACCTACAAACAAGCAAGATTTCTGGCTCTCACAGACCTGTAACTTCTTCTTTAAGAGGCTCCTCTGTCCTCCACTCGTTACCTATATTAATGGCACCGGTTTGAACTTCTTATCAGTATAAAAGACACCTGTCCACAACCTCAAACAGTCCCACTCCAAACTCCACTATGGCCAAGACCAAAGAGCTGTCAAAGGACACCAGAAACAAAATTGTAGACCTGCACCAGGCTGGGAAGACTGAATCTACAATAGGTAAGCAGCTTGGTTTGAAGAAATCAACTGTGGGAGCAATTATTAGGAAATGGAAGACATACAAGACCACTGATAATCTCCCTCGATCTGGGGCTCCACGCAAGATCTCACCCCGTGGGGTCAAAATGATCACAAGAACGGTGAGCAAAAATCCCAGAACCACACGGGGGGACCTAGTGAATGACCTGCAGAGAGCTGGGACCAAAGTAACAAAGCCTACCATCAGTAACACACTACACCGCCAGGGACTCAAATCCTGCAGTGCCAGATGTGTCCCCCTGCTTAAGCCAGTACATGTCCAGGCCCGTCTGAAGTTTGCTAGAGAGCATTTGGATGATCCAGAAGAAGATTGGGAGAATGTCATATGGTCAGATGAAACCAAAATATAACTTTTTGGTAAAAACTCAACTCGTCTTGTTTGGAGGACAAAGAATGCTGAGTTGCATCCAAAGAACACCATACCTACTGTGAAGCATGGGGGTGGAAACATCATGCTTTGGGGCTGTTTTTCTGCAAAGGGACCAGGACGACTGAGCCATGTAACGGAAAGAATGAATGGGGCCATGTATTGTGAGATTTTGAGTGAAAACCTCCTTCCATCAGCAAGGGCATTGAAGATGAAACGTAGCTGGGTCTTTCAGCATGACAATGATCCCAAACACACCGCCCGGGCAACGAAGGAGTGGCTTCGTAAGAAGCATTTCAAGGTCCTGGAGTGGCCTAGCCAGTCTCCAGATCTCAACCCCATAGAAAATCTTTGGAGGGAGTTGAAAGTCCGTGTTGCCCAGCAACAGCCCCAAAACATCACTGCTCTAGAGGAGATCTGCATGGAGGAATGGGCCAAAATACCAGCAACAGTGTGTGAAAACCTTGTGAAGACTTACAGAAAACGTTTGACCTATGTCATTGACAACAAAGGGTATATAACAAAGTATTGAGATTAGCTTTTGTTATTGACCAAATACTTATTTTCCACCATCATTTGCAAATAAATTCATTAAAAATCCTACAATGTGACTTTCTGGATTTTTTTTTTCATTTTGTCTGTCATAGTTGAAGTGTACCTATGATGAAAATTACAGGCCTCTCATCTTTTTAAGTTGCACAATTGGTGGCTGACTAAATACTTTTTTGCCCCACTGTATATAGACATACTTTTTTTCCCTATTGTGTTGACTCTACGTTTGTTTATTCCATGTAACTCTGTGTTGTTGTTTCTGTCGCACTGCTTTGCTTTATCTTGGCCAGGTCGCAACTAGCTTACCTGGTTAAATAAAGGTGGGGGGAAAAGAGGAGAGAAAAAAGAAAGATGTGGTAGACCCTCTGTTAAATTACAAATTTATTTTGGTATTAATATTGCAAAAATATGATCAATGCCTCATTTGAGAGAAGACATAATCCCAAGTTATGACCAGTGCATGCAGAGGAGTATTTCTGTGGGTGAAAAACTCCTTCTGATTGGCTAGGCCTGGCTCCACTGTGGGTCGGCCTGGCTGCCATGGCTGCACCCCTACCCAGTCATGTAAAATCCATAGATTAGGGCCTAATTAATTTATTTCAATTGACTGATTTCCTTATATGAACTGTAACTCAGCAAAATCATTTAAATTGTTGCGTTTATATTTTTGTTCAGTATAGTTTGAGAATTTAGAGTGAGCTAGCAAACTGGTTTCTTCTGGACAAATAACTGTTGCTTCTCAACCGGATACTAAAGTGTTCTTTGAAGAAAAAAAGTTTTAGTTCCATAATTTGTATAGTCGTTGTGATTGGAGGATAGCTGTGAGGGTGCTTGAGTCTGGATCAAATCCTATGTTCTTTTAGAGCTCATTAATGATTGAATGTTCATATTTGAAGATGGCAGAAAGGCCAAGCTCTTTGGCACATGACATGGAGTACAGGGAGTGGATTATCTAAAGAGACTGGTACCCAGGCGAATGTATTGCTGCTTATTCAAGTCCTTTCTCTGTAAAATTTCAGCTCTTCCAGAAGAGAGTAAAGGTGGGAGGAGAGCTGCTCGCCCCAGAAGATCTGGACTTCCTGGTTGGAGCAGACCCCAACTTCATGTCGGATGAGGAAAGTGATGCTGAAGACAAGTTCACCTATCATGTGCTCCCTCCCAGGTGGCGTTGCTCGAGGTTGACCCAGATCGTCCGACTCTGTCAGATAACCTTAGATGACAATCGCCTTAAGGGCGTTGAGCCAAAGTCGGCTCGCTCCAGAAAATTACAGGGGGGTAGATTTACCCCCCGCCATCCCCCAAAAGGAGAGGCTAAACAAGTGTATGTGAATAAAAATGATAAATGAACTGAATTGTTGTCATTATTTCTTAAATGGATTAAGTGAATGGTCAAACATTGTTGTTGACTGTTACAAATGCACTATGAATCAAGACTTCTTACTGTTCACATTCTGGTAAATACATTTTGAAATTTCCTTCTGTTTTGTGGAGAGTCTAGATTTAAGTTGCCTCTTACCAGTGATTTAGGATAAACTAAACCTAACCCCATCCTGAGCAGTGATTATAGGAAGTGAAAAGCAAAACTGACCCTAGATCTGTGTCACAGAGGTAAAGGGCTGTCCATTTTTGGTTGTGCCAGAGCTTGGACCTATTTAGCAGGAATAATGGTTTAATGCAGACCACAATGATGATACCTGCCATTGGACAGTTCTGGTGTTATGATGGTTTCTTGACACAGAGGATTTGTTTACATAACCGGTTAGGATAATTCACACGGCAGGTTAGGAAAATGGTTAGGCGTAGACACAGTTGTCAACAACCATTATCCCCGGCAAACATGCCACAGACCAATGGCGAGCATCAATGGGTGTCAACTTGATAACAAGAAACGCCTATATCAGAAAACGCCCCTAATTGCGGTCTGCCAACGCAACATCGAAATCCCTAGGTAAAATCGCGAGGATAGGTCGCCGACTGGAGAAAGTCCACATGGAAAAATGATGGCTACTCGAGTAGGGTTTGAATTACAGCGGACAGTTCAACAACAGTAAATATTGATATTGCAGTCTACATACGTTGAAGATACACACAACGACAAAGTCAACGGAGTCCGTTGTTTTAGGGACCGCTGTTTTTGCAGGTTTGTGTTGTCCGTTATAGCCATCAATGTGACGAAGTCTTCGCTAACATGTTTACTTGTCGCGCGCGGATCCTCCTCTAACTGTGCATATTCCAGCATGTTGTGTTGAACTTGCTCGTCTGTAAGCAATGCATAAAGCTTTGTGAATGATGGCAACCTTATAAACCGTATACCATGCAAGTATAGAGGTATTCTATACAGTTAACTAGATAGCTAGCGATTGTGACATGGCATCTTACATCGTTTATGCTAGTTAGCCCACAATGTCTTTATCGGGGTCGAGTAAGTTACTTGAATGTTACATAAAAAGTATTAAGTTTGTAGCAAGATGACAAAAACATCCCATTACTAGCACATGCTGCAAGACCGCTTTGATCACTAGTCGACTATTACTCAGCATCTGTCTTTTTAGTTTGAAACAGCTTTATCTACCGATTTTATTTGGTTAAATAAACAACCCAAATACTTTCCCTTACCTTGAATACATTACAGTGTTGGTCTACTGCATGTAACTAACTATACCACCTTGCCTGTGGCCTTGACATGATTCTTCTTTATTGACAGTTGCGCTTCCAGCTGGTGCAGCTGGGTGACTTCACACGGACCTGAGTCAGGTGGAGGCGGAGCCACTTAAACCAGAAATGTCAGAGAAGGTGCAGAAGGCCTTCAGGGTGCAGCTGTCCTCTGTCATGGACTCCCTGCTCACAGCTGCCGTGTGTGAGATTGCCAAGATCTTTGAGGGCAGTCTGAATGAGCAGCAGGAGGAGTTGACACAGAAAGGAGACGAGATCTCTGCATTGATGGAGAAGCTGAAGCAGGCAGAGGGGAGGTTGAAGGAGGAAGCAAAAGGAGGAGAGGACCCGGACAATACCTCTGGACAAACAGTCTCTTCCGTGACGGCAATTTCTGAGATGGAAGGTAAGTTGACAATGTATAGACAAATGGCAACATCATTTCAGGGCTTGTTGACTGTGTAGATATGCACAGTCAACGAGTATGTTTTCTCTCCCAGTTGGTGTCAGCTGAGCTCTATTATGTTTCTCATTCAATTTTTACCTTTGGGTTTCTATGCAGTATCCGATTGGTGCGAGCCTCTTCAGTCAGAAGATTCCTTAATTCCGCCCTCAAAGATCAAAAAGGAAAATGAGTGGTCATGTGTGGACCTCCGACCACTGAGTGTGTCTCTATGGCGCATCCCTAACATCAAAATAGAGGTCAGTGACCGGTCCGGTGTAGGAAACCTGAATCAGTCAGACGGTCATTATGCACACCCGAATGTAGCCAATGGGCTGAACACAATAAGTGGCTTCTGTTTAGAATTAGGTTAAATGTCTGCTTTATCAGTAGTTTGGTGGTGTAATTGGTTTGCGATCAGAGACTGATGATATTCTTATCATATTCATTATGAGTCTGTGTTTTAGCAGGCTGAAGGTTTTGATAACCACCTGCTGACGGCCCTAGCCAGGAGTCCTCCACGAAAAGGTAAGAGTAAATCATCCTTGGCCCTCGTAATTGTAATTCAGCTCCTGGTGCAGGGCATCACTGACTCCACTCTTTTTGCTCCTCTTTTGCAGGGTTGGCTGCAGAGTGGTTGTTAAACAGACGGCTAAGAGACTTACCTGAACTGAGTGCGACCGGGTCAGGGTACAGTCATGTTTCAGTGGGACGCGGTCGGGGCCAGGGGCTGAGGAAGACCCATGGTCGTCTGCTGCGCATGTTCGAACAAGAAAACCCGGAACCCCAGAGCAACCCGGAACCCCAGAGCAACAACATATCAAACAACAATGTCTTGAGTCACCACACAAGACAAGGAAAAGATAGTGACTTACAAAACAAACACAGTGAGGGGAGTCATGGGAAAACGAGTGACATAGTGAAGAAGGTAGGAAGGAGAAGAAAGCATTTCAAAATGGAACCCGATACGGATGGACAAGCGGTAATCAGTGGAACTGACAAGAGTTTCAGATGCAAATACTGTGGGAAGGGCTTTGGCCGTGAGTTTGGTCTTTCTGTGCACATGAGGTCTCATAAAAAGGTGAAAATCAAGGGGACATACAAATGTCCTAAGTGTCCCAAAAAGTTTCAGTACCCAAGTGCTCTTAGTGTGCACACGCGGGACATCCACGAGAAGAGCATACCTTGCTCCAGCGTCAAAGACATTTCAGACTCAGTCAAGCACAATGTGAAACCCCTCTCCCCCAGCAGAGCCAAGCCTACTTCCTGTGACGACAAACCCCTCTCCCCCAGCAGAGCCAAGCCTACTTCCTGTGACGACAAACCTCTCTCCCCGAAAGACAAACCTGTGTCCCCAAACAATAAAGCTGACACACCCAAAGAAAGCGGCACACATCCAAAAGTGTATTCTTGTTACGTTTGCCATAAGAAATACACTTCTGCACATTCCCTGCGGGACCATGGGCGTATTCACACAGGTGAGAGGCCATACCCTTGTAACCAGTGTGGACAGAGGTTCCGTGTAAAGCAGTTCCTGATATTACACTTGCGTAAAGCCCATGTGGATGTGTACGGGGGTGAGGAGAGCAACGGAGACCTCTCCTGGACTGCACCTATTGAGGAACCCATAGCAAACGGTGCAGAGCAGCAACCTGCCATCAAGTCAAAAGGCAAAGATGATCGACGAGTAAACCTCAAACGGAAGCAAATGACAGAAACAGACGACCTGTTCCAATGCACAGTGTGTAAAATGCTGCTAAATTCACAGATTAGCCTCGTTCAACACTTCCACATCCATACAGTTGAGAAACCACTGAGCTGCGAAGTTTGGCAAAACATTCCGCTACCATCCCGTCTTGATCAGCCACTGGAGGTCCACCCACCCGGGAAAGAAGTACTGGTGCCTGAAGTGTGTGAAGCAATTAGAGACAATGGCAGAACTTAAGACATTTGCAACAAGTTCACCAGTTCAAGAAACAGAACCCGCTGTCCTCGCTGTAGCGGGACTTTCCACAACAGTAATGACCTTTTAGGGTCCACTATGAAACTGTCCATGCCTGAGTATTCAGTAGGGCCGGGGGTCAACTCCAATTACATTCAGGAGATACATTTGTTACATTTTTGTAATCATTGACTGAGGAAAAAGGAATTGACCCCAACCCTGGTGCCCCGTGAACTAACATGATGCTGAGAGAGGATGAAGAAAGAGAACTCAACTTGATATGGTGATCAGTCAGTTGTCTTGTGGGCAGCAGGTTCTCAGCTGATCACCTTTTTTTTTTAAAGTCCGTGCCAGACTGGTTTATGATGATTTTTATTCTAAAAGTCTTGGGGGGTTTTGTTTGATGTTTGATGTTTTTGTTCCATGTAAATGTGTCTATTGATTTATATTCTGTATTATGACAAATGTAACATGAATTGTACTGTATATTCCCCCTGTTAAGAAAGTCACAGGGCAGAGAAGACCCATGTTTATCTCTTCTGATAATATACATTTGCTCCAACTGCTTTTTTAAAAAACAAATAAAATCGGACATTACCGGAGGTTGGCATCTTTTTAATAAGGCATTCAAAATGCATACTCCAATTAGGGTTTTCAATGATTATCAAGATTCTTAGTGACCTTTTTATGAATTACAATGATTTTTTAAAAGTGGTGATTTACTTTAGTTAAGTAGGCAAGTCAGTTAAGAACACATTCTTATTGACGGCCCGGCAAAAGGGCTATGGGGATGGAAGCTGGGATTCAGAATAAAAATGAATTCAAAAATAAAGGACCAAACACATCACGGCAGGAGTGTCCACAGTGGACTTCATCCCCTTTTAGAGTATTTCTTACAATCAGGTTGATTGTGTGGGCAAGACATGGATGATGGGTCCATTTGAACATTTCCATGGCTTTGGTTATGTTAGCTGCATTGTGGCTAACACAACAGACCACTTTTCCATCTACTTGCCATTCTCTGACCACTCTCGACAGTTCTTCTGACAAGTTCTCTGAGGTGTGTCTGTCGCTGAACTCAAAGTAGTCCAGAAGACAGCTAGACATCGAAAGATCTTCAATGAAGTGGCATGTAACCAACATGTAAGAAGTGGTTGCCCTTGATGACCAGCAGTCAGTGGTAAGGCAAGCTGCAGTAGATTTTTTCCCACACTGAAGCCTGTGTGCTCTTGTACAGTTGTGGAATAAGTGATTTTAAAAGGGTTTTCCTGCTTTGAATTGTGTACATTGGATTTAGACTATTGCTACAATTACTAAAACCTCTGTCCTCCACAATCGAAAAAGGCTGGAAATTGGTGAAAATCATTTTAGCCAATGCAATATCAATTTGGCCTTGTTTTTCTACAGACATAGACTTTGGCATAAAGTGGTCCATAGAAGCCTGCGTTGCTGTGGGTTGCGGAGTAGGCCTACTTGACTGAGTGGATACATCTCCACGTGTGGAGGTGCTGGCTCCACCACCATCACTAGCAGGCCCGCTAGTTTTTCGAAGCTCCGCTACAGCTAGCATCACAGTTGGGTGCATAGTTCGAATATGCCGGTGTAGCTTGTGAGTAGAACCAGCTTTATATGAGATTTGGTTTTGGCAAATTCTACACTGTGCTCTAACATTGTCTACATTATTAAAATGCATCCAAATGCTACTGTGCTTCTTACTCATTTTCCAGCTGTTGTTTTCACAGTTGTCCTTCCTCTCTCTCCTCGACTGCTAAGTTTGTGACTGTGAGTGAGTTGGCTCGGCCCTCCCTCACGCATCTTTGGTTAATTGGTTGACACTGCGTCTTGTGGTGGTTCATTTCTTTACTATCAAATAAGGAGAGACATAACTTATCACACCAGTCAGAGTTATACTTAAACAAAATCTTTAATAAGAGCTTTGCAATAGCAATGACTTTCAACGATTCACCATTTCTAATGATCTGTTGAGAGTGATAAAACAAAAGTACAAAGGTTTTTATAGCCAAGATACACCCCTTTCAGTCTTCATGACGAACAACACATACATAGAATGTTCACAAGGTTAAGACTCCAAACTGGAACCATCTCTTCCTGGTACGGTATAGAGCAGAAGCATTACTCATGTTCTCTGGAATGCTCTTTAGGTTTTACCACCCAAATACATCGTAAATCTCCTCTGTCAGTGTTATCTCATAGAGGCCCATCCTCAGTAAAACACACACAATAGTTAACTCTATTCTGTCGAATAAAACAACCATTATAATGCAATACAGGCATTATAACATAATCTTGCAATTTCCCTGACAGTGTCTGATTGACAGGAACAACAGGTGAGGCTGTCAGACAGTCAGAACGAATGTGTGTGCGCTTGAGCATTTAGACCTATATTATTATAATTTTTTTTTTGTTCTTTGAATTAGTTAATTCTAGTCATTTAAATCTTTTGGTTATTCATATCTTAATTTTTTATTTATTTTAATAAATAGATTCGGATCTTCTGATATGCGAGCCGGCTCCTAACGTTCACCTACTCATTCGCGACCGACCCATCACTAGTACAGACTGTGTTTGTTCCCGCACTCTCTGTTGGTTACATGTACTTTTGGACTCCCATCCTATTCTAACCACCTCTCGCTGGCTTTGTATTCATGTTACCTGATGAAATTGCTGTACACTATGATCTTGTTGTCATCTGATGCACATTCAGATGTCATAAATCAGCACTGCAGAGCTCTCCCTGTCGTGCCTTGATTGTATTACTGTTGATGATATCTGGAAATGTGCATGTACACCCTGGCCCATCTACTCTAGCTAGCCCCAATTCTGACTTGTGCTCTGATATCTGTTTCACTGATTTTTGCTCTTATAAAAGCCTGGGTGTTCTGCACGTTAACACTAGAAGTTTATTACCTAAAATGGATCAATTGAAAGTGTGGGTTCACAGCTTCAATCCAGATGTGTTGGTCATTACTGAGACGTGGTTAAGAAAGACTTTCTGGCTATAACCTTTTTCGTCAAGACAGGTGGGGGAGTGGCAGTCTTTACCAAGGATCACCTTCAGTGCTCGGTTGTCTCCACAAAGTCTGTCCCCAAACAATTTGATTTGCTGGTTTTAAGCATTAAACTTTCAAATAGCTTTTCGTTGACTATTGCTGGGTGTTATCGTCCTCCATCAGCACCAGCCTGTACCCTACCTGCCCTAAGCTCTCTCCTGGCCCCTTACACTAAGTCTGAATTTGTCCTGCTAGGTGACCTGAATTGGGACATGCGTAAACCACCTGACCAAGTCCTAAAGCAATGGGACTCCCTAAATCTTTCTCAGATTATTACCAATCCCACAAGGTATGACTCCAAACACCCAGAAAGGGCTACTCTCCTTGATGTTATCCTCATAAATAATCCTGATAGGTATCAGTCTGGTGTTTTCTTTAATGACCTTAGTGATCACTGTTTTACAGCTTATGTTCATAGTGGCTGCTCAATGAAATTACCTGTCCTGATTTGTCATAGACACTTGCTAAAAAAAAAACATTAATGAGCGAGCCTTCCCTCTTGACCTGGCCTCTGTAAATTGGTACAGCATCAGCTTGATCCCATCTGTCGAAGATGTTTGAACCTTCTTTTTGATATTTTCAGTGGTATTGTTAACATGTCCCCATAAATAAAATGTCAATTAAAACAGGTTCAGCCCCTGGTTTGACCGTGATCTTGCAGAGTTACTCCATCTCAAGAATTGCATTTGGCGAAACGCTCGGCACACGCATACTCAGGCTGACTGGCTCTCGTTCAGGCAAATGAGAAATAAGTGCACTCAGGCTATCCGGAAGGCCAAAGTTAGTTACTTTAAGGAGCAGTTCTCTCTCTGTGGGTCTAAATGTTGAAGAGGTTTCTTGAGTCAATGGATGCCATCATCTCTACCATGGCCATTGGCAATGCACCTGTTGATGATCTGACCCAAGAGGAATGGGAGGTGGTGGAGGAGGTGTGCAGAGTCCTGGAACCCTTTGAGCAGGTCACTGTGGAGATTAGTGGAGAGAGGTACAGTAAGCAGTTATTACTACATTATTTAATCCAGTATTATATATGTGTATGAGCAGTAGATGAGAATGTAGTATCAGTAGACAAAACATGAACCTGAACTAATAAGTTACTGTTCTCTCTTTTCAGCTATGTGACAGCCTCAAAAATGATACTCCTGTGTAAGGGTCTGCAGCGAATCACAGCCAGCCGCTAGAGAAAAGCAAACGTGACCACAGGACATGTGACAGAGTTGATGGACACCTTATGTTCATCAATGGACAGAAAGTTCCACAGAATGGAATATAATCACGTGGTATCAGAAACCGCTGCACTTGACCCCAGGTTTAAGAAGTTAGCCTTCAGTGATGCCAGAGCGATTGATGAGGCTCTTCAAAGAATAACCTCTGTCTGCAGCAGGGAGGGACAGCCCCAGCAGTCAGCTGGCTCAGGCACAGGGGCAACAGGAAGAAGAGGGATCAGATGGAGCAGAAGCACCAGCAGTAGTGCCACAAACGTCTGCTGTTTGACGAGAGAGCAACTGGGGATGCAGCACGAAGGAACCCCTCAGCAGATGCCATAATGGAGGTCCGATCCTATTTGGAGGTGGAAGAGCTGGTGGAAGAACAAGGCCTCTGTCTACCCACGGCTTACTAAAGTCATGACAGGGAGACTGCATAGTGGCCACATCCGTTCCCTCTGAGAGGGTCTTCTCGAAAATGGGACAAATAATTACTGAGAGAAGAAACCGCATCAGCCCTCGAAAGTCAGGCAGCTTGCATTTCTGAATGCAAATCTCTCATAAAAGCAAAATATGGTCAGCATTGCTGTGTGCTGCTGGTTATAACATGGCAATAAAGAAGAGAGAGAAAAGAGGGACCAGTTTAATGTTTTAAGTGAGATGCTGCAGTTTTGCACATTGTTATGTTATTTTGTTGATATGTTGCAATATTCTATTATGTTGTTCAGATTGTATTCGTTTTGAATTGTTAGATTTATATGCACTTTGTTTATATACATTAAAAAGTTATACTTTTATAATTTTATTCGCTTTATTTTTCATAACAAACCAATGCATTTATAAATACATTGTGGTTTAGGTAGAGTATGATTTAATGTAATAATTTAATTAGAATTTAACACCAATCATAGTCAAACAAATTGTTTGACTTGAAAAATACACCTTTTTTTTTAAAGAGCCGTTTGGGAGCCAAAACAGCCGGATCTTTTTGGTGAGCTGAGCCGGAATGCTCATCTGTAGTCCCACGGTTGGGTAAACAAGAAGGTTTGTGATTGCACAAACATTGACAGTAAAAACCTCAATAACAAATATGAAATGTTCCCCGTTTGCTTGGACATGAATTATTATTTCAAGCCATTGGATCTTCAGGTTGATGAGTCGTTTCTGTTTTGTCAATGTGAGTATCGCTCCACGCTCTGGTCACATCTGGTTCCACTGCTATCCATCTCCCATCACCCGTTTAATGAACTACGAGAAACTGATGTCACGCTATCGCGATACTGAGAATCAACATGGCTTGCTTCCATAGATTTCGCTGGCCATTTTAGTAAATAGAAAAATTCTAAATCCTGCAAATTTGAGTTGTCCACTCAAATTCCAAATGACTCGGCTACTACAGCAAGCACTGTAGCTACATGCAGACGTTGCTCTTACAGGTTTAAGACATCTCTGTTAACAAGCTAGCTAGATAACGTTAGCTGACCCTCACATCCAGAGCTAACCTTGTTTAGCCATCCTACGTTAGCTTGATTCGCCTGGTTGCAGTCTTTCACAGTGCTTGTTTTGTGGTTAGTGTCATCTTTTATTATCAGCATGTAGGCTGGATGTTAGTGGTCTAAGTTAGCTGTCTAACGAGAAGAGATTCTGGACGGGTGTTGGCTACTTGGCTATGTAGCTAACGTTGGCTAGTGGGTTATGCTTCAGACTGGCTCAGAACGAGATTATCGTGGCGGAGAAGAGACAGACGCAGGTTGACTCCCACATCACTGTATGTCAGAGGGTCAAATCTTTCTAAAATATTGTTGCGTGACCACCTTAGTGACCACCTCCTCTTAACCACCCGCCTGGGTAACACACCCCACCTGATTGACAGCACAGAAGTCCTCCTCTCCTTGAGTCTCGGTGTAACCATCTGCCCTATCTATCTACCCCTGGTTCCTCCAGAGCAGGGGGTAAGGGACACCACTGTCGCCACGATGCTGGACTCTGTGAGGAATGCTTTCCACGCCCAGCTAGCCACCGTCATGGACTCTCTTCTGGCGGCGGCGGTGTGTGAGATCGCCAAGATCTTCGACAGCAGTCTGTGTGAGCAGCAGGAAGAGCTGATGCAGAGAGGAGAGGAGATCACAGCCCTGAGGGGGAGGCTGGAGCGGGCAGAGAGGAGGCTGAAGAAGGAAGGAGATGGAGAAGATGGCCTACTGGATGTGATAGAAGGACCAGCAAGGGAAATAGGAGGAGATGACAGCCCAAGGCAGCAGTCTGAACCTAGACCTGGTAAGATAATCAGATGTGTCTCTTGTACTGATTTTAGGAACATTTCTTTTGAAACTAACACTAAACTACTGTCTGTCCTGCTCCGTCTGTGTAGGTTCAAGCTGGGAGTCGGATGCCGCCTCTGAGACCCCCCCACCGGTCCAAGACAGGGGGTGTAAGGAGCCACCCAGGATGAAAAAGGAGGAGACAGAGCTGGAGGGGACTTCCGTCAAAGAAGAGGTCAGTCACAGTCATTCTCTCACATGATAAGAATGTCTGTCTTGCAGTCTTGTTACTGAGATTGTTGAGTTGTATTTTCAAAGATGAACTAATTCAAATGATTTTAACACTGCAATGATGCTAGCCCCCACATTAACTTTTTTTACTTTCTTCCTTCAGCTTAAACATTGCCCTCTTCCACACTTTGGGGAGTCCCACCCTGCCCCTGTGGAGGGGAAGGGACAAGGGCCAGGGGGGAGCTCTGCTGCTGGGAGCCAGAGGCTGGGAGACCCCCTGTCTGACACACCAGGGACCAAGGCAAAGTGTAAGGACTTTTAACCTTTAACCAATCAATCCGCACATTTGTGCTTTAGATCAAGTGAACCTCTGTTGCATTGGGCTTGTGTCTGCAAACATAGAGTAATTATAGATTTGGTTTGTATGTTTTGTCTTCCGTTCTTGATGTTTCTCTAAATATTTCTGTTCCTATCTCTTGCTAGTATCCCATTGGGAGGGAGACCATAGACCTCTTCAAAGCCAGAGCTCCACTTCCTTCTTTCAAGAACCCCGGGTTGGACATTTTTCCCCCAGACCTGACCACAGGTCTCCTGGGCTTGACCCCTGGGCGAGTGGGGTTCCTCTAGACCTTCAGGATCCTAGCTTCCTGGACCAGAGCCCAGACCAGAGCCCAGACCAGGTTCTAGAGCAGAGAGAGCCCCGACAGTCACAGGACCAAACCAACCAATCCCAGAGAGGCCTGAGACCAAGAGACGACAGAGGGAGGGGCCTAGTTCATCAGAACCGCTGGTCATTGGCTTCCAAGGACCCAATCAGACCACACCCCAACACACACACACACGCTCACAAACATGCACACGGTCACGCACACACACTTAGCGGGGCAAGACCCTACACCTGCCCGTACTGCGGTAAGAGCTTCAGCTACCCATCCCACCAGCGCAGGCACCTGCTGCGCCACACAGGTGTGCGGATGTACCCCTGCTTGGTATGCGACAAGAGCTTCCTGACTCCATCGGAGCTCACAGTGCACACCCGCGTCCACACAGGGGAGAGGCCGTTTGGCTGCACCCAGTGTGGGAAGCGTTTTGCCCGCAGCGGGAATCTCCGGGCTCACCAGAGAGATGTCCACCTGGGGAAGAGACCCTTCGTCTGCCAGGAGTGTGGCAAGCGGTTTGCCCACAGGGGCAACCTGAGGGTGCACCACCAGAGGGTACACCCGGGCCTGCCATACCATGAGGATGAGTATGACCAGGATGGCATCGCTCTCCCCTCTACTGGGTAAAGGGTCAGGATTACAGGGTCAAATTCAGCAGGAGTTAATGGGAGAATATATTTTAAGATGGAAAATGAGTGTTCCTATTTGGCGTTTTGGTCTTACGTGAATTAAGCCTGCCCTGGAACTCTCTTTGCATTTTGAACGAATGTGCCGTAGGAATGACTTTACACGTCGAGAGACGATGTTGAAGAGACAGGAAATTGAGAGGCAGAGAAAGAAAAGCAGCACTCCCTACAAAGAGGAAGAGGGGCTATTTCTAAGTGTTACATCATTTCAATGGATGGCTTACCGGAGGTTGTTTTTATACTGAGAGAAACGGTGCTTCGTTTTCCTTTTACCCTTTAGTTACTGTACATGGTTGTGTATGTTAGCAACAGTGATACAAGTACACGCTTATTATGTATCATATGATAGCACACATAACGTTCCCTATTTTGTCTCAATGTTGTTCATCCTCTGTGTACTGTTCATATAAAGTAATTAACCATACTAAAACAAGGTGTATTTATGGTCAATCTTAAAATGATGATACAGTATCTTATTTCTGAGTATGCTTTCTTTGGTCCTTTAAGGTCAGGATATTTGTCAAAGGGAGAGAGGAAAAGCAGGAAGAAGATATAGTATTGTTTTCTGGGTACGTGCAGTACCATTGATTGCCACCAGAGAGCATTCTTACTGCTGTATTCTCCATTGTAAATGCATAGAAATCTAATCAAAATGTATTTGTCACATGCGCTGAATACAACAGACCTTACCATGAAATGCTTACTTACGAGCCCCCAACAATGTGTTTTAAAAAAGTAAGTAAGAACCATTTGCTCAACTAAAGAAAAAATTGTAATAATAAAATAACAATAACAAGGCTGTATACAAGTTGTACTGGTACTGAGTCAATGTGCAGGGGTACTGGTTAGTCAAGGCAATATGTCATATGTATGTAGGTATGGGTAAAGTGACTATATGCAAATACTGATCAGAGCGTAGCAGCAGCGTGTGTGAATGTACAGTAAAATTCAAAAGTTTGGACACACCTTTTCATTCCAGGGTTTTTCTTTATTTTTACTTTTGTCTACATTGTAGAATTAAAGGGAAGACATCAAAACTATGAAATGACACATGGAATCATGTAGTAACCAAAAAAGTGACAGCTTTGCACATTCTTGGCATTCTCTCAACCAGCTCCATGAGGCATTCACCAGGAATGTATTTCAATTAACAGGTGTGCCTTGTTAAAAGTTAATTTGTGGAATTTCTTTCCTCCTTAATGTGTTTGAGCCAATCAGTTGTGTTGTCACAGGGTAGCGGTGGCATACAGAACTTAGACCGGTGGAAATCTATCCTTTGGTCTGATGAGTCCAAATGTACGATTTTTCGTTCCAACCGCCATGTCTTTTAGAGACAGAGTAGGTGAATGGATGATCTCCGCATGTGTGATTCCCACCAGTGGTGGAAAAAGTACCCAATTTTCACACTTGAGTAAAAGTTCCCTTAAAAGAAAATGACTCAAGTAGAGGTCACCCAGTGAAATACTACTTGAGTAAAAGTATTTGGTTTTAAATGTACTGAAGTATCAAAAGTTAAAGTATAAATCATTTAAAACGTATTATATTAAGCAAACCAGACAACACCATTTTCCAGTTTTTTTTTAACGGATAGTCAGGGGCACAAAATTCCCAAACGAAGCATTTGTGTTTAGTGAGTCTTCCAGATCAGAGGTAGTAAGGATGACCAGGGAGGTTCTCTTGATAAGTACGTCAATTAGACCGTTTTCCTGTCTTGCTAAGCATCCAAAATGCAAAGAGTACTTTTGAGTGTCAGGGAAAATATAAGGAGTACATTATTTTCTTTAGGAATGTAGTGAAGTAAAAGTAGTCAAAAATATAAATAGTAAAGTACACATACACCAAAAAACGACTTAAGTAGTACTTCAAAAGTATTTTTGACTTAAGTACTTTACACCACTGGTTCCCACCGTGAGGCATGGAGCAGGATGTGTGATAGGATGGGGGTGCTTTGCTGCTGACATGGTCTGTGATGTATTTAAGCCTTTATTTGTTCATTGCATAGAGACCGAGGACTCTAGTGCCCAAGAGACCGTTTTTAGCATGGCCAGCACCATTGAGCACTTTCACCATTTTGAAGTAGTCAACTAGGTGGGACTTCCTATGGGTTAGGTAGGATCACATAATTCTATCCAGTTCACCAGGAGGGATCAGCCAATTAATTATACTCATGAGCAAACATTCCATATCGACAGGTGGCAGTAAATCGCCAACCTTGACTTTATACCTTTACAAACAAAACACTTCAGGTGGCAGTATGCACCCTTTCAGTTTGTTTGCCAACTTATACAAATATTAGAAGAAAATGTACTACTTTAAAATGGAGATGGCCTCAATGGTGCTGTCCGTGCTCTCACAGATGCCCTAATGTCCCAGATACAATGATGCAATGTCTATCTAAGTCTATGGTTCATTGAAACATGACATTATCTGACTCCCCCGTGGAGCTCTCCCCTCCCCAAGGTCACCAGGCTCTCTCTGGGGTTGAACTTTTCCATTACAGACCTCCGACCCACTGCAATGTGTTCCATTAAAGACCACTGACCCAAGGCTTTAGTGTTATAGTGTTATACCAATCTCTCAGCCCCCAAATGGACCACATAGAGAGAAAGGGAGAAGGAACATGTACGGGAAGCACTATCTATGGTGTGTGTATCAATGGAACGCTATCAATGAGTGTTGGATATTTGTGTACACTGGGTGTAAGTTAGGTCCACGGGTGATGTGTGTGTACACTGAGAGGGGGGATCATCTTGTCATCCGTGTTTGTGTTTGTGGGGACTAGAAAGAGTGGAATCAGACGGACACAGATAGATTTAGGGCATAAAATGTGTTAAGGGGAGGGTCGCAAAGGCTGTGTTTTCTGTTTATATATTTTGGTGTATTTAATCCCCTTTCAGCCCCTGTGAGCATAAGCAGCTTTGCACCCAGGGAGAGGAAACAAATGAACATTTAATCAGACAGATTGTGTGGTTGTGTGTGTGTGTTGGGAATGACATCACCCAAGTATTATCAGACATTTGTATGACCTAAATGTGGTGGCTCTCAGTGTCAATGAACTTCAGAATGTGGGAATGTCCTTAATTGTAAATGTAATGTCAATTTCCGTTGTTATTGATATATTTCGACGAGGAATCTAACTATCATGCCATGTTTTCATTGATGTTGCATTTCATTTTCGGCCTCGGCTGCTTGTTAAATCTTCCAGATAACTATTCCGTTGCCTCTCCCCTGCACAAGGTTCCATTCCATCACAATCTCCACTTAGGAGTAAAATGATCCACCCCTCAAAAATGTCAGATGGAAGCAATTTTTTTTTTTTAAAGAAGTTTTTCCCCAAACTTATGGAATCAATCTAATTATCGCTCCTCTGATGTGTATGTGTTTGTTGGGTGTCTGTGTACCGTACACACGTTCCTGTGTGTGTGTGTGTGTCTGTACGTGCACACGTGTGGGTAATTGT
Source organism: Oncorhynchus tshawytscha (assembly GCF_018296145.1). Taxonomy (NCBI): domain Eukaryota; kingdom Metazoa; phylum Chordata; class Actinopteri; order Salmoniformes; family Salmonidae; genus Oncorhynchus; species Oncorhynchus tshawytscha. The sequence continues at coordinate 6,402,950 of NC_056449.1, forward strand.
ACATGTGTGTGTGTGACTTAACAGTGGGGGTTGGAGGTTTAGTGTCGCGTAAGGCTGCTCATAATCTACTCTAACGTCTGGTCCCCAGGGGCCATATTTTCATTTAGGTTCCCATTACTGACGGTACTGAGTCCTGCTTTAGGAGATTACAGTGCTGTCTGTAGCTGAAGGCAGCAGCGTTTTCCCATCTACCAGACTATACTCAAGCACTCACTTGATGTGCTAACAGTGTTAGCGGAGGCTGGTTTAAAACGTTCATCTCTGGCCTTTATCTTGTAAGCCCCTTTGTGTCTGTGGAAATGTGGATTTTGACACTGTTTTTGAATCCCGAACCATTGGAGATCATTTGCTATCACTGCATTGTACATAGAGCATTCTAGATCTGGTCACACTTTAATTTGGGTAGTCCGGGCAGTCCCCTAAAGGTGCTCTACAAATGGTGCTACGATCAACAAACTATCTGTTGATAAAGTAACTGCTTTAGGGAAGGACGAGGAGGCAGGAGGGATTAGAGGAAGAGTCAGTGAACAGACTGGTGTTGGAACCAGTCCAGAGGAACACTGGCAAAGTTCAAACCTCAACTGTCAGACGTAAACCTCAACATGAATCCGCTGTTACGAAATAAATAGAAGATGTGATGGGATGGGATGACTTGATGGTGAACTGTTGTTTCATGAATCACTGACGATTCATTAGAATCTCACATGGCAAAAAAAACATTTATTTATAGACACTTAGTCTACAGATTCCGATGAACCCCAATTTGTATTATTTACAGTGCTTGCTCGACAAATGAACTTAGTCACAGAAAGCACACAGCATGATGATAGGGCTAGCACTATTATCATGGATACCAAACGATCCAATCAGAGAGCCTGATGGTTGTGAGCGACTGTCTGTTCCCGGTGACTCCGGTGCTCTTCCCTTTCCCCTCCTCCAACCCCCACTCTGGAACACTCTGCTCTGCTCAGACACACAGTTGCCTAGCAACCCGCAGAGGGAGGAGCCACTCTGAAAACATAGGAACTCGAGAACATCGGGAGAATGAACTCCCACTCCATCTCGGCATCCCTCTTCCAAAACTAAAATTGGATGCAAATTCACTGTAATTCCCCATCTATGTTTTTCTCAAAGGGGGAATACACTACACACCAACCTCGCCAGTCCGGTCTCACCCCTTTCATACACACTGTGTCCATGTTAGACATTTTTCTAAATCACATAGACATCCTGTAATTGATTCTATATGCAATTATATGACAAATCCACAGTTGTTTGCAGATAGTGCTAGAATGCTCAAGATATTTAGATTATAGATCTAGGGTATCACTTTATTTGGATGTTCTGTAGAGCATCTACCTATAACCTATCTACAAACTATTAGTACAATTTCAGTTAACTATATACTAACCCTAACCTTAACCTGTATCATAACCTTAAACTTACCCCTTACCCTAACCTTAACCCTTATTCTAAACTTAACCCTAACCTTAACCTTCGGGAGGATGTGCCCCATAGTTTGGGACACCGTGGCTGCATCTCAATGGTCTTGCTCGGTAGGTCTATGTCCTCATTGTGGTTTTACAGAAGTGTTTAACACGTCTTATTTACACACTTTATTCAAATATTTCTGAAATGCATAGTGTTATATTAGGCAGCACTTATTTGTTTTTCCTTCTCCGCCAACCCCATTCGATGTGTGGAACGGATGTGGGCGGGGCTAGGTCTACATGAGGGTGCTAATTTTTAAAAACTCACAAAAGCTCTGACGAAGGACGTGAGGCCGATACGTTAAGCTTATTAAAGATCAGTGATACTATCAAGAGCAGTGTGAGGTTTCCTTTTTCCGTCATCTCAATGGTCTAAAATGTCTAGCCCTTGTCTCCTTCCCTTAATCTGTACTAACATGAACGAACTGGACAGGTGGAAGTGAATTCCCGGTAGGTATAGTCCCACCGTGGTGCTGTCACCTTCTCTGCCTTTGCAGATCAGTGCAGATGAAGGGGAGAGGAGGCTTGGAGAGGAAGCCACATTAGACTATTGAGATACGCCTTGCCTTGGGTCCAACTTAGTGGCTCTGCGTTCCAGCATCGCCAAGGCAACAGGCTCAGTCTGTGGCCAAGCCTTCACGGCTGAGTGGTCGGCGGCACCGCGGGATACGAGCCCAGGATCTGTCCCTCTCATCTGCACACATGCAGGGCCAGGGTCAGGGATGGCAGCCCGTGAAGGACACTGCGCTGGAGCGGATGATGATGGAGCAGATGATGATGGCGCTGGACTGTGGTGTGTGGGTAAGATGTAAAAAGGTGTGTTTGTGTATATGTACAGTACCAGTCAAAAGTTTGGACACAGCTACTCATTCAAGGGCTTTTCTTTATTTGTACTATTTTCTCCAATAATAGTGAAGACATCAAAACTATGAAATAACACATATGGAATAATGTAGTAACCAAATCAAAATATATTTTATATTTGAGATGCTTTAAAGAAAACACCCTTTGCCTTGATGGCAGCTTTGCACACTCTTGAAATTCTTTCAACCAGCTTCCCCTGGAATGCTTTTCCAACCTTTTTGAAGGAGTTCCCACATATGCTGAGCACTTGTTGGCTGCTTTTCCTTCACTCAGCGGTCCAACGCCATTTGTTTGACACTTTATTGGTTTCTACATGATTCCATATGTGTTATTTCATAGTTTTGATGTCTTCACTATTTTTTCTACAATGTATACATGTTTGAATGAGTAGGTGTGTCCAAACTTTTGACTGGTATTGTATGTGTGTGTGTATGTTTGAGATGATAGATTATATTTTTAGGGATATGTTGAGGATGTTTAAGTGGGATGGCAAGAGTATACGGTAGTGGGTTAACGTAAGATAATAGTTTCATGGGATTTCTAGGGAGCTGTGGGCGGTATTGGTTGTGGGGGCTGTGTTTATTGGTTGTGAAAGCTGATGAATGGGGTTAGAGCTGATAAACAGGCCTTATATTCTCCACTGGGGATTAAAACCTGATGGCAGTCGTCCAGAAGCGGAGATGGCACCAACTGTCTCTGGCACTTTCATGCTCTCTGCCCCCTCCTCCTCTTGTCTTTCGCCCTACATCCCCATCTCACTCCCTATTTCCTCTCCTTGATCCCCATTTCTGTCTCTCACACCCCAATGAAAAAAATATATATATATTGCAAGATTTCTGTGTGTTATAGTTTGTAATATTGATGCATTTTGACTTGGGATCTAACTATAATGCCATGTTTTCATTGATGTTGCTTGTTAAATTTTCCAGATAACGATTCCGTTGCCTCTCCCCTGCACAAGGTTCCATTCCATCACAATCTCCACTTAGGAGTAAAATTACCCCCCCCCCTTCTTGTCTTTCACCCTCCATCCTCATCTCACTCCCTCTTTCTTCTCCTCGATCCCCATTTCTGTCTCTCACACCCCAATGATAAAATTATGTATTTTGCTAAATTTATGTGTGTTTTAGTTTGTGTGTGTCTGTTCATGGAAAACAGTGTAGTCAAGGCTCCAGGTGAATCCTCCAGTCACTGTTATGCTTCACTTCTGCTGTATTTCATTCACTGCTAGCTGAACTGGTACAGCATACCTTCCTCTTTTCTCCTCTCTCTTTCTCCATCCACCTCTTTTCCCCTCTGCCTCTTTCTCTCTCTCTCTCTTTCTCTCTCTCTCTCTCTCTGTCTCTCTCTCTCTCTCTCTCTCTCTCTCTCATCTCTCCTCTCTATCCATCCCCCACTATCTCTCTCTCTCTCTCTCTCTCTCTCTCATCCATCCCCCACTATCTCTCTCTCTCTCTCTCTCTCTCTCTCTCTCTCTCTCTCTCTCTCTCTCTCTCATCCATCCCCCCCACTATCTATCTCCCTCCTCTCTCTCTCTCATCCATCCCCCACTATCTCTCTCCCTCCTCTCTCTCTCTCTCATCCATCCCCCACTATCTCTTTTTCATCCTCTCTCTGTCTCTGTCTCTCTCTCTCCCTCTTGTCTCTAATCACCTGCAGTCAGTGGTCATGCATATCGCAGCTCGTCTCTGATTGGCTGAGCTGGTAGGAGTCTATTCTGATGTGTCACACACGTACCACAACAGCAGGATAGAACCTCCCCCCCTCTCTCTCTCTCTTCTACCTCTCTTTCTCCTGCACACACACAGGCTCTCACACTCACACATACGCCAAAGCTGACACTGCAGCAGAAAAACAGGCCGGCAGGATTTCTCCCCGGCTGTAGCGTAGCGTCAGAGAGGGACTCTATTGGCTGAGAGAGAGAAGGACGGTCTTCGTGGTTGCTCTGTCGAGGAGTACCCGACCAGAGGCAA